>NC_068419.1:18213940-18511440 GCF_023724105.1 Carassius gibelio
TGAGGCCAATGAGAGGAGAAGCAAGAGAAAGAACCAAAGTAAACAAGGAAAAGGCAATACATTAAAAGTTTCGAGCATGGCAGAGCAGCTATGAGCAGCTATGAGCTGCAAGCCCAGCACGAGTCCATCTATAACCCCAGGGGCCATTAAAACACACGGGTCGATGGACGACCCAAACAGACACTTCAATTAAGTGATTAGGATCAGATGGAGGCCTGCAGTGGGCCGTTTCTGGGTTTTTAACAGTCAGGGAGCGCACACTACACCTGTGAGAGAGAAACATATGGCAAGAACACATGGGATAAAGACAGGACAACAAACAGCAGTAAAGAAGATGAGCACATGAACTGATGAGGTCTGTTAATCTGTCATTGCTTCCTAACAGTTGAAGGCTGGATCAACCAAAAATTGATTAGTACAATGATAAATAAAACTGAAAACAAAACAATATTACTAAAATGGTAACTAAATACCGAAAATAAAATGTAAACAGTCGAATATTCTTAGTAGATAGTAATGATATAAAATTATATAATATAAAAAAAACAGCTCATATGTGATTGGTCAACAAAAAATTATAGCTCCGCCCCAAACTCTTGCTATTGGTTGAGAGACACACTTTTTAATTAACCTATAAATGTTATTTAAGCTGTTATAAAATGAAAAAAAAAAAATCTCAACTATGATACGAAAAATATAAAACAAGTACACATGTTAGACTTCAATCTGTTCTAAAAATACATCATATTGTTAGTTGTATGGACTAGTTTTAAGATACTTTTTTGTTGCTACACAGTTTTCCAATGCATGGAAAAAAGCACCCAGTACGGTTTGCTCAATATCTCATTTGTGTTCAGTAGCTTTCTTATTTTTTTGGAGGGAACTCTCTGAGATGTTGTTGGTTGTGAGAAAGACAGAAAGCGGATCCCGAATCATTTGTTCATATCCCTGTGAGGACTCACTCGAGTGAAGCTGACTCCACACATGAATCTGCCCGTCCCACCGGCTCTATCCTGCCGTTCCTCCCGTTGCCTGCTCTCTCCTCGTCGTCTTCTTCTTCTTCTTCCTGTGGAGCACCAGAGAAACACACTGTGAGTCACATCTCACATAAAGCAGCCGATCTCTGGCTGGCTCTAATCGAATTGAGCCACAGATGAGCGTAATGGCTGCTGGTTTAAATCAGAGTGACTGTGAGAGTACGGCCGTGACATCAGAGCGATGGCTGTAATCGATTATTCATATTCAATCAATCAGTCTGGGCTCTGGCCGCACTCAGGTCTGCTGCTAATCGAATAAGAGAAGAGTTGAGTGGATGTGCATTTGTTTCTTACGCTATCCTTATCTAATTTCCATCTCTCTGTCTTTCTATTTCTCAACCCCTTGACACGTCCGATATGTGCAGATGTCATTTACAATTCTTGGAAGAATGTAGAACAATAAGGTCCTGTCAAATAATGGAGGCAGGACTCTCATCAAACATATTGACAGATTGACCACAAAAAGCATGTCAGCTAATATCTTTGAAATGCTCAGTCATGCCGAATAGGAAACAAAAGCCTTCTTTAAGTAGGTTTTAATTTTTGTACTTATATATATATATATATATATATATATATATATATATATATATATATATATATATATATATATATATTTTTTTTTTTTTTTTTTTCAATTTAGGTTTATTTTAGAGAAAAAAAAACTACTAAAATTGTTATACTAAAATATTGCAATTAAAAAAAAAGTATTAAAAACATAAACAAATAGAACACTATTTTATATTATATAAAAATGCTGCAAATATATAGTTAAAAAAAAATTGTTACTTAAAATAAATGTTAACTGAGATCAAATAAAACATTTGTTATCTAGTTTTCATGGTTAGGCTGTTGTATAGCACACTGTGACATGCATAATCTAGATTTTATAGCTTTGCATGAGAATAAGATTGACATTTACGAAAATATTCCCATACACCACACTCTGTTATTCATATGTATATACCTATATGATTAAACTGTATATTCAATAAAGCAAACAAATAAATAATAATTAATGCGTATGTAAAATAACTATCCCCTTAATCAAGTTTATCCAATGACAGCTGAATATATTCCACTCCAACCTTTGGCTGTGGATCATTTCTAAAGCCAAGTGAGTGTCTAGACACGGGCGAGAGTCTGCAATGGTTTGTTAGGCACGGATATTAATATTCCAGCGGTCTCACCCTTAACCTTCCCCTCTCACCAAAATGTCAAGCACATCTAAATAAGCGCTTCTCCGTCTTTATATGGAAATGCATTCAGTCTTTTCAGACAGTCACCCTCCACAACACACATCCGCCGCTCTGAAGAGGATGACTGGGGTCCTATTTTCATCTCTCTGTATTTCTCTATTGTTGTAGAGGTTAAAGAATGAGTGGAGGTCATGAAAATTGTATTAGCAAACCTCGGAAAAAGTGGCAGCAGGTCTGTTACCTTATTCTGCTGAAAATGAGTCAATTGCCTCTCCAAACACAGTCGATTCGCTACTCGCCGCCCAATACACTGATTCTTCTGCAGAAATAGCTGGATTTTTGTCTTTATATCACAGTGCTGGGGTGGAAGAGCTCTTAATTATATTTGATCTGGAATATTCAATCAAACCTTGTCATCCACAGCACTGAATTAAGAATTATTGCATCAATTTGGGTCAGATTTCCTAATTTACAGGTGAATATATCTCACTGACTTTAAGTCTGTATATCTGAAATATGATAGCTGATATATTAGCATGACAGCAGAATAGTCTGTGGTGAAATGCAGAAAATTATTTATATTATAATAAGACAATATTACATGTAAATATGTGAGAATATTCTATAATTTTTATATATATACATATATATAATGTTTAAAAAAAATAAAATAAATAAAAACATAATTAATAAAAAAAGGTAAATAAAAAAACATTTCATGCATTTTCTGATTCTGAATTCAACTTGGGTTTAAAAGTATCTTTAAATACAACGTTTTCAATATTACAATTTTGCATTGCTTTATTTAAACCCAGTTTAATTTTATATTTATTTTCTATTGTCATAATCTATTATTATTATTGTTATTATTATATTTTTCCCATTGTGACATTACTATCCAATTTAATTTTGGGTGAAGAAAAAAAAATCTTTTAATAATTACCTATAATTTCAGGTCATTTAATTTCGCATGATCTGGACATAGTATATTTAAATATTAAATTATATGATTATGGTAGGTTAAATGTTACATCTGTCTTCAAAATGAGCCAGGACTTCTATTGACGTCCCCTAAAAAAATAAAGAGTAATAAATGGAAACACGACTTTGTAACTATTATTGCAAAATCATGAAAAATGAATAAATATATAGAGTATAGGAGAAGTGAAAGTTTCATGAGACATGCAGCTGTGCTGGAGAGTCTCCATTCAGCTGTGAATGCTGCTGTCTGCAGCCAGGGAATGAGCTTATTAGCAGTGAGAAATAAACTAAAACGGCGAGGGTCGTCACATCAGACCCTGAGAGCCTGTGCAGCCGAGTGAGGAGAGCTGAGAGCAGAGAGTGCTCCCTGTCACAAAGTGACTCGCACACAACACAAAGTGTCACTCTGCCTGTGGTGGAGGCAGTAATGATGGACACAGAAACCAGGCTAGACGCTCCATTCTGAACACCTGCAAGACGAGAGATCCTGTGAAAGCTCCTGCATCAGCCCAGCACAGGGGGGAAAGGTCATTCACTGGGCACCCCAGAGGAGAAGATGGACATCAGCTGTAAGGGATGAATCCACCGCTTCATTGCTGTTATGTGAGTGTTTGTGAGTTGGGTGAAGGCCAGAAGCCACTCAGTGCAGCAGTTACAGGAAGCCAGAGGTTACAAAGCTGGCGATTAGACAGACAGTGCATTAGATTATTGTTCCTGGCAGACGCAGGAGGTCGTCACATTGAGAGACTGCCGCCTCGTGAGGAGCTGAAGGGAGAAAGTTTTCCACAGGGAACCCGGATTATAGAAAGAAATGGGTGATGTCTCCAGAATGCGGGATACAATCCAAACAGAGGCCTACCGATGCCTCGCTGAAGGGCTTGAAGGTCACGTCTGTGGAGACAACCGCATCTGAGATCCAGATCATCCAGATGAAATCAGGAAGGTGACGGTGGTGTGACGTGACAGAAGAGCTCTGGCCTCTGGGTCTGAGGTCGAATTTACACAGAAACCACAAGAGTTTGTACTGTTGCTACTTCATTCACAGCCTCAGTTCATCTGATGCATGCTAGTGTAACAGCACACAAAAATAGTGTTTCGGTATGTACCTCAATTTTAAAGTTATGGTTTGTAGGTTTATATGGAGCCCTATTACGTTACTATAGTATTAAAGTTTACAGTTAACAACAAATGATTAAATTTAATTGCTATTTATATGTACATGATACAATAATTATAACAGTAAAAAATTAATAAGTAACACGCTAATTGCACATAAATTAGTTTTTCCATTAACTTTAAAATTAAGTTTCTACCCTGAAATATAATCACTTGACACGGTGGATGACATAAATTGTTTTAGTGAATTGTCTAATAAAATGAACACTTTGTTTCTTATTCGAAAGTACACAAAGCTTTTATTCATGCATCAACTTAAATAGCATAGACTTAAAGATCAATCTTGGGATCTAAGATATTGATTCATTGAAATAAAGATACAATATCAAAAAGCTTTGGTAAAAAATGCATATACAGCAGTTACACCACTGATGCACAGTGAACAGAAAACAGCAGTTCCAGTTTTCAGTCTAAGGTTAACACAATATGCACCCTAAACTGGAAGAAATGAACATGTATACAAAACTTTAAGATGTTTTTGTTTTTCTGAACTAGATTTGGCAACATTTGGCATTCATTAAAGTTTTATTTTTGACACTTAATAGACAGTTAAATGCATATTCAAGTGCAAAACTGCATATTTCATTGAGTTGTTTTGTGTTGTGTTTGATAAATAATCAGTAGGCTAATGATAAGCTGCAAAGTGGAGTTTATGTGAGACTGCTACAAAAGCAAACACAATTATTTTCCATTCTTTCTCGCCAATTTTCTCAGGAATAGATGGATTTTGGAGGGAGAATATCTTTAAATCTATACGCAAACATACAGCTTTGCGTTTTTAACCCAAGACTGACCGAAGGACTATTTTCTTGTCCAGCGTAAAGTGCTGGAAATGTACCGTAAAGAAAATATAAGGAAGCGGCCAATTTTTACAGAGTCTCTCAAACAATGACTATCCAAATATTTACGATGTCCAATAATAGTGACCTGACTCCAGTTCCTGACTACGTACAAAAGTTGGTAATTACCTCCAGCGAAACACACCCAAAAAACAACACGGAAAAAGCCAAACATAACAAATTAGTCTGGCGTGAGAAACACTGCAGCTGTCTGTAACTTGTCTTGTTGGAGGAACTAGTGAACCTTATGAGGAGCCGTTGTGGTTAGCAGGTGATAACTTAAACCCAATGAGTTTGTATAATGTAGAGCATTCAAGACAATAAAGAAATGGAAAAATAAAGGTCAAGAGCCAAAGAGTACTCAAAAAATAGCCGATCTCCAAAAAAATAGAGATGAAAGCCCTAGTGCGGGCGCCACAATGTGCCATTATAGTACATCTGTTCCTCAGAGGCAACTCCTATTACCTCAATTAGACTTTTAAAAGAATTAGACTGAGTTAATTGAACGTGACTTGGGTTTTTCACATCTTTCTTTCAAACACAGGGTCACTTCATCAGTTAAACAAAATCTCCATTACAACAGTCAATGGATCACACTACTCATCATTTTCGAGACGCTTATTTGTATTTGTGTTGGGGAAACAAATGCTAAAAGGACCTAAATGATGACTAAAGTCATTACTGGACATAAAGCTGAGCCACAACAGTAATCTACTTATACGAACACTATCCCACTGCGCTTGGCTGGTGCCACTGTTTACTTGGAGTGTCAAATGAAAAAATATAGCCCATTTGGTATAGACATTCAATACACTTATCATGTCACAGGAGATATTAACAAGCGACTGTAAAATCCATTAATGCACGCCTCGTAATATGTCTGTCATCTTGCGCATTGATTAAATCTTAGATTAACTTGTTTTTCATTCAAGGATTTTTCATGTCCTCAATATGGATAAAATAATCTACACATCAATACAAACAAACATCAGCAAAGCAACAAAGAGAAGCTATAATTGCAAAAATTAATCTTTATTCATCATTGTTTAAAAGAAAGACTTGTTGAGTGGAAGTAAATCGAATTTAATTGATTTTTACTACTAAGCACTGTGACCAGTGTTGGGGAAAGTTACTTTTTAAAGTAATACATTACAATATTGTGTTACTCCCTAAAAAGTAACTAGTAGCGTTACTTTTTTTATGGAAAGTGATGCATCACGTTACTTTTTCCCCATTTACACTGGAATTGGTTGTCTGTGTTTATTTCTTTTATTAATTTTTTTGGCAAGTTACTTTGAAAAGTAAAGCATTAAAATATTGTGTTACTCTCTAAAAGGTGACTAATTGTGTTACTTACATTTTACGGGAAAGTGAAACATTATTTTATGTTTGCATTGCTTTTTCTCATCTGTCCTGTGCTTGCTTTGTTTGTTTTTAATATTGAAAGTTATTTTTGGGGAAGTTACTTTTCAAAAGTAACGCATTACAATTTTGTGTTACTAAATTTTTGTGTCCTTTTTTGTGAAAAGTAAAGCGTTACATTACTTTTGTGTTACTTTTTCACCTGGGCTGCTTGTTTGTTTTTAATATTAAAAAAGTTATATTTTTTAGAAAATGTAAAAGCCACTTTAAACCAAAAGTGAAATGAATTTGAATAGGAAGAACTTCTACACTCTTCAGATTAGTATGGTTGTTTGAATTGGATCACTGAAGGTCAGCATCAAAGACATTGATTAATAAAAAGAGATAAAATGCATGGGATCCAGTATATTTGTGTTATTTAACATTTCATCATTGCAGCTTTTTGTTCGTTTGGAGAAATACTGAACCTGTTTCTGTGCAGGTGAGCTGAGTAAATGCATGTTCACATTCACGTTAGATCTTCAGTAAGCATCATGTTCACCCTGCACTCATTCACAATTTCCCTCAACATGAGGACAGGAGAGCTGTCAGTCAATACATGATACACTTAATACTTATTTGAAAATGTAACAGATATTTTCTTGGAAATTTAAACGTAATGCATTTTTGCATAACTTTATTAGTTACTTGAAAAAAGTAATCTGATTACATAACTCGCATTGGAAAACATGGCATTATCACAGAATGGCCGGATAACTTTATACCAGAGTTTTGTTTTGTGACAGCGGTATGATTCTTCTCAACAGCCTTACCCTCTGTAATATGACATATATTTCAGCTGCAGCATCTCTCCAGCAATTATTATCTGTCTCCTGTGGAAATCGGCTCAGCTGTTTGGCGAGAGATGAGAGCTCTGTCAGTGTGTGTCAAGCTCACGGTGCACCTCTGCTGAGCGAGCCGGTAATATTTCTACCTTTTGAGCTCATGTTCAGACACTTTCATATTCCCCTGTAATGGCACCTCTGGGTCAAGAAGGAGACTTCAAGGAGAGATGTACTCGTTCTGGGCCAGCAAGGAGTGAGTCAGCTTATCTACTGCTTTTATTTCAGACAAAACAAGCTCAGCACTTGAAATAAGATGTGTTCCCCCTTTTATTCTTCTTTTTTAATTCATTGATTTTTCTGCTTTTAGCAGTTCTGTTCAGTGCTGAAAGTCTCATAAAGAGCTCTAGCATTGCACAGAACTAGTTTTTGTCGTTTTTAATGTATTTCTTTGATATTTAACTACATTTACTTTTCATATAAACATGCATTGATGTTTTTCAGAATTAAAATCTCCATATATAGACTATGTTTATATAATGCATATAGGAATATGGATGCATGTGCATGTTTATGTAAGTGTAACACACACACACACACACATGCGCGAAAACTGATATTTATATATCATCATCATATGACGTCCTATATTTCATATATTTTAATTCAAAACATGTGCATATTATATCAATTTTGAGTGTTAATAACCAAAAAACAACAACATATTTTACTAAAACACAAAACAAAACATCAAAAAGAAAAGAAAAAGATCAACATAAAAAGCAAAACAAAAGAAAACACTCAAAAATGAGCCTCAGAAACAGACTTGGCGATCAGTATATCTGAATGCTCATAAACAAATCAGGCAGCAGTTGAAATCTGGCATCCTGTAATCAAATGAGCAAAGTTTTATTTCCGCCGCTGCATTTCAGCTCTTATTTCCCCACACTTAAATCAACACAGACACCAGCGCCTGTAAACCTGTCTCCCCTTTGTTTTTTAAGTCACCGCTAATGGAGTATAAAAGTTTGGCTCGGCCGAGGATTACTTTGAGCAAATTAAAGGCAAACAGGTTCTTAATGCTATTAAGTAAATTAAATCAGATGCGTGAACTAATTCACATTTGTCTAGATCAAGGAGAGCAGAAGTTCGTCAGAGTGACCCGCAGTGGGACACGGGACACATGTCAATGTCCCTCTCTCTCTCGCTCTCCCGCTCAGTCACCGAATGCATCATCTGTCAGTTGTGATTTCATACACGCACAGGCATATTTATCAATGCCACGGCACGCTTCGGTAGGGCTGCAGTATCGTTAAATTGCTCTTTTATTAAATTAGGTCGGCTAATTATGAGGGTTTAAATCAATCATTTAGTCAATAATAAAACCTAAAGCAGCCAGTGCCTTTAACTGGCATGCCTTCATCAATAACCACAGGCAGGAATACTTTCTCATATCCCACACTGAGGTTTAAGAGCACATGAATTATTGAAAATCAAGTTATCACTGCCTGCTTTTGTCTGGGAACACTTTTGAAGTGATTTGTTGGTTTAGTCAGAGTTATTCTCTTTGTAAGGATGTCCAATGATATAGTGACAACAAAATCACAAGACCATAAGCATATCCCCAATATTCAGTGACTGATATGTTATAACAAATCTTAAATAATGTTTCTTAAGAATAATTGATTCAAAAAATAATAATAACAATTGATGATGATTTATTAAAAAACAATATAGGAATATAATTAGTTAAATATAATATAAAATATATATATATATATATATATATATATATATATATATATATTCTAAAAATTATTATTTAAAAGTATTAATAATTTATTATTACATCACATATATATATATATATATATATATATATATATATATATATATATATATATATATATATATATATATATGCACAAATTAACCCTAATAATATTAATAAATTATTAAATATTTTTTCAAATGTATTTATTTAAAAAAGATTAAATAATGTATTATTTATAAATAATAATATATTATTTAAAATAACTTAAATAATTGTTAAAATAATAAATAAATACAACACTCCACACACACACACAGACACACACAAACACAGTTATAATAAATTAACATATTAACATCTGTATCATTAATTTATATTTAAAATTATTTAATTTATATAACTTTAGTTTATTTAACAGTACTTTACATCCATATAGCATGGTATTTAAGTAGTATTTCTAACACATCATGCTATTATTCTTGGTAGAGTTATGGCAGGAAATTGCATTCTGACAGTACCATGTCAAACAATCATGGTGATGCCATGGTACAGTAAGACTAAAGACCCATGTGACTTAAAAGTTAGGCCGAAGCACACTCTCCTGATATAGAAACAGATGGCTAAAGCTACAGTACCTCTGGAATGCCTTGAGCTGCACATCTCACACACTCACGACTGCTTTTCCATGATTAATCATAATTTAGGAGTGATTAAGAGGGAGGATCGTCCCACTAACTCCGTATGGAGCTATTAATCTGGCTCTAAGCCATGAAGGTCACTGAGCATATGTGTGATTACAAAAAGCAACAAAAACCTGAGCTCATAAAGACATTAGCAGAGATTGTAGGAAAAAGTGGAAACAGAACAGCAATTTCAAGAGTACAGCAGAGGTTCAGAGTTCGTTTTACAGAGGTATAGAACACCTGGAGAGAGCAGGCCATTAGCATCCACTTCTGCTTAGCCACAACATTTTAAACTTCATGTTGTGTTGTGGTCATTTTGACCTGGAGAGGATTGGTCTTCTCCTGAAATTGCTAGTTAATGTTATCGGATTGGACTGAAACTTTTGGTTTGACATCGCTCACAGGATATAACAACTTCCACCAACAAAAATAAATAAATAAACAAATAACAATAATAATAATAAACCAAATATATATATGTATGTATTTTTAGTTATTTTATACAGACGTGACAACAGTATACAAACTGTATTCAGTGTCTAATGTAATGTGACTAATGTAATTAGTAATTAATTTCCCTCAGATTGTGCAAAAAGTGATAGGAAATATAAAGATTAAATCTGTGAACTGGTGAACAAACCAGTGTATTACATGACAAATATGGAATCAGTCACTCAGAATGTACTTTTAATAATGTTAAAATGATTTCATATTTATGCATTATATTTAATATTTATGCAGAGAGACGCCGCCCACACACTCTTCTGATTGGCTGTGATTTATTTATTTATTTTAAATCTTATTACATACATAGTGTCTGGTTAGAACATGGTATTCCCAGTCAAAGAATGACCAACCTATAAACAATGCTAATAAATTTCTCGTTATGCTATATTATCACCTAAAATCTTGGATTCAATCTTTTTTTTATTTTTTTTTATCAACTTTCAATCAGCACTGATTCCAGACAAAAACTGAGGTGCATCAATCAGATAATTGAACCCATGATCAATCGGTTACAAAAAAGAAAGACAAAACCTGCTCTGATTAAAAAAAAAAAAAAAAACTAAGTGGCAAAAAGATGCTTGATGAACCTAACTTTGGGAGATCATCACAATGGATTTGATTAATCAGATTGTTTGCAGCCCTTTGCATTCACTTGCGCTATGATCTCCTGTTTTCCAGAGCTGAAGGGTTTGTGTGTGGTCTACAGTCTTTCTTCTGGAGTTCTGGAAGTGGGATCAGAGGAGGCCGCTGGATGTGTGCGTTTTCCTGGACTCAATGAGACAAGTTAATTGATGGGAACGTACAGCTGGCAGCGTCTGAATCCAGTGAATGACAGAGAGGGAACATGGATATTAATTCCTTTGTGTAAATGGCCAAAACATAGCTATTACCAAACTCAATACAATTCACAAGATTTCTTTCAGCCCATTTCTGTGTTCAGACTGCAAGACAAAAGGTCAATGAACATTAGCATTAGCTGTGTTTCCTGACATATTTTGGCAAAACTCAGCAAGAATGACTATTATTCTTTCGGTATTGTTTCAATCGGAGTGGGAAGTCATGTCGACGGCGTTCCCTTCTCTTACAAAAACGCCATGACACTGCTAACCTTCTTATCCAAATGTTTGCACTCACTTGCACCTCGGTTCATGACAGGATAAGGCCCTTCCTGTGTGCTCACTCTGTACAGGAAGTCTGCTCATTCGAGTGTTGACACTTCATAGGAAGAATCTTGTAAGCGCCAAGTTCATTGGCTACATTGTGAAGCCGGGGCCAACAATTGAAATGGGACAGCTTTTATATTCCAAGACAATACAAATCCAGACTTGCTATTCCCACTTGAAAAGCCCATATGCCAAAAGTAACACATCCAGCATTTGAGCAGAAATTTGAATGAAGGAAAGAACAAACACAGGAAAGCGTGGAGCGGAGAAGCACGTCAGCGAGTTTGCACTAAGCTTTTTCTTTTATAGAATAAACATTGCTGATTGTCTTTCCGTCCACATTCTGCTGCGAGACAGATCTCTGATATATTGACAGCCTGGGCTACCTGCTGTATTTTTAGACCAATCACAAAAGCATCAGTCAGGTTCAAAGGTGCAACCATCCAAGACATCCTCCCACTCTAGAGTCTGTTCCACTAGGAGAGAACGGGGGAAAGTCTTTGAAGCACACCGGAATTCATATGAAGCAGAAAGCAATAACTCAAAGTACCACAGCAGGTCCAACAAGAAGCCAGCCTTAAGGCAAAACTCCATGAAGTCTTAAAATATACACAAACAAGGAAAAAAATGAGTAGAAAATCCTGTTATAATAAATTATAATACTATAAATTACAAGACAATGCAACTGTTTTATGACATGATATGATAAATGATATGATATGTGATATGACGATTTTATGTATGTATGCATTCATTTTTTAGTGTTCCTGTAGCTCAATTGGTAGAGCATTGCGCTATCAAGCACAGCATGATAGGTAAAAATTGATACCCTGAATGCACTGTAAGTTGCTTTGGATAAAAGCGTCTGCTAAATGCATACAATTTATTTAATTTTAATTTTAATTTTAATTTTAATTTTAATTTTAATTTTAATTTTAATTTTAATTTTAATTAATTAACTTTCTCAATCCAAAAACTAGTTTTGATGTCATCGATATCACAATATTAATGATTTAGTCATCAAATATATTTTCATGACAGACTTTTATTTTGAATATTGTTATTCATGACTTTTAATCTGGCGCTTGAGGGACAGCTGGTTCGGCTTTCAATCATTTCACAGAACTGAACACTGGCAAAGGCCTCATACTGGTGGGAACGAAGTCTTCAACGAAAATAACAGCATGTGACGCACGATTTACTTCTGAACAGCATCTACTGATGCATATTCATCCCTGCATTCATTCCGCTTCACCTGCGGACAGCCAGGTTATGGAACTGAGGGACTCCCCGCTCTATGGAAACAAGTAAGCCCACCATGAGGTCCTCATCCTGCAGAGATCAATTTGTGAGTGATTTCATTTCCCACAGAAAGAAATAAGCAGACAGACCTTCCACTCAGCCTGCATCTGCATTTCACTCCTTCCTGTCAATTTGTAGATGGCCACCGCAGACCTGCATTCAGAAACAGCTCCTTCTGCTTTTCTTCGCCACTCATGCAAATCAAATGCTTTTCTCTTTTCTCTAAATGGGCAGAAGGACTCCTCCTGGCTTCCATTCACAGATGTAGAGCTGCTTACAGTTGGCCATATTCCTATGGCAACTTAAAAGCATTACGCTCTAATGGAAGCAATAAAAGAACGCAAGCGACCCGGTGGTACGAAGGACACGGACACTGTGGAGTGGACTCATTTGAGACAAATGACTTGAAGCAAAGGAGACACTCACAATATGAACTGGGACCGAGAGTAGAAAACTGCAAAAAATAAATAAAAAACACGCAAATAGGAATGAATTATTCAGGAAGGCTGGGAAATCGGATACTGACAGTCCCCAAAGTCTATCTTCCACCTCATCGCGTAGCTGTCATCCAAATAAATGGCACTAGAGCATTTAGTCTAATATGTGTGGAAGAACACAGTCCTCTTAGCTTTCAAAAATGTGTGAATTTTTAAGACCCTTTGCTATTTGTGTAAACCGTGACACGTCTTCCCTCAATAACCCCCATTTCCAGGTGTTGAGCGCTTGGCTGGAGAGAGCAAGAAAGGGAGATGCCACTTAACGCCAAAATTGTCTTTTAAAGGAAGTTGTCTGTTACAAATGCAAAACCTTTGATGGATGTTAGCGCTTTTCAAGCATGGCTAACTCCCGCAGTCCATCAACAACAGAGCTTGGATGAAGTCCAGTTTATTTGTGGAGAATTGCCTTGTTTTACTTTCATTCACAGTTTGTTGCGCTTTAGTCATTTGCATCGCCTCTGACAGATCTAATATCAGTAGCATAACCCCACTTCTTGATTTGCCTCGCAGCTTTCGTACACCTCTTCGTACGATTCCCCACCTCGGATGTGCCCTTAGTGTAACAGCAGTTTTCACCACAGTGGGGTTCCAAATTCCCCAAAGTCATTATTGTCTCCTGCTAAGTTGCCCCAGCCTGCTATGATTTGTGGGTAATGAGCTGGCAACCGGGCCTAGGATCAATTATTCTCACTGAGAGAGTGATTTCTCACTCTGTAGAGCAGAGCACAAAGTGCACTCACTAATTCTAATCAGGACATAACACACTCATAATCACCCGTGCAGAAATAGAAGAGTGGCTGAAAGGAAAGAAAGAACATAAATAATGGTGAAATATGAACAGGATTGCATTGTTGTGGGGGACTGACTCACGGTTACAGGTAAAGGAAGATGTGCTTTGTGTTTTGTCAGCATGACAGGTGCAAAGAGTTTCACACCATGCCAAAGATAGAGAAGCATCCTTTATTGATCCCTGAGGGAAAATTCTGCATGATTGCATAAAACAGGGACTGATTAGATCATGTTGTTCAGTCAGAAATTTGAATATAGATAGAGAAGCTAGAAAAGAGGATTGATATAAAAAATGTGAACTTTCGCAAGCAACTCTGAGCTGAGTTGTCTCAAAGTTAACATTGTAACGGCATTCATGAAACCTGATTCTGATAGGCTGCTCACAATGAGGTTGTCTTTTGGGTTTTTACCAGTAGAAACTCCTAATCGACCACTGTACCACAAGTTTGATCATGTGACTTTCACTGTCACTCTCATTGGTAGTTGCCACATTGCATTGTTCATCATTGCATAAAGTTTTTCAATGTTGCTGCATCACCAATGATCACTGTTCCTTGTGTTGCCTAATTCTTGTAACCCAGATATACTGCTTTGTTGCTACAAATTGCTTTCCTTTACAAAAGAAGTGTGGGGAAACTATTTTATGCTAAGACAATGACATGGCAAAAGCAAATAATATCTTGGACTAGAAAGTCAATGGATAGAGAACGAAAGCAACAACAGCAGTCATTTCTTCAAACTCATATCGTCTCGTCTCTTTCTCTAATGCCATGCTTTGTGGTGAAAGTAAATCCCAAAATGCCACTTTCTCATGTATAAATGAGATAAGAGACATATATCTCGACTAGCCACAGAGCTCAGTCCACTTCAAAAGGGAGAGAGATTCTGACCGAATGCTTCTGGACTGATCGAAAAAAGTCTGCAGTGAGCACAAAAAAAGGTACAAAATGCATAGCTGATATCTGTAAAAGCTTGCATCTTAATATAGCTTTCCTTTGGCTGTTCTATTCAGAGCCAAGCAATTGTTCTCGTAGTTCAGGCAGACCAAAGAACTTTCCAGACTGTTTGATCCATTAGAAATGTGAATGTCAGTGAGAAAGTTTGGTGGTCTATTATGATGTAAGACATTAATTTATGCAACCAAGGAGCCAGAATTAGGACACAAAACAGCCTTGAATAAATCTGCATTAGATATAGTAGTAGGACATATAGGGGACAGCTCCAGGAGTAACCTGATAGAGTTTGAGCTGACAACTTTCCAGTTCTCCGCTTTAAGCTTTATTGCAACACCACACCAGATTGGTGACTAGGAAGTTGACCCATTTTAAGTGTCCGAATAATTATCTGAAATAAAACAGTATAGTAGATCATCTACTATTATTTACCAAGTCCAAGTAAGTCAAGTGGCCTTGACCAGCTCCACTAAATACCAGGCAGGAGCAGAAACAAAGGAACTGTGTTATGATATCAACAACAAATGTCAAACCTGATGCACATCCTAAAGTGACACAAAGACTTCCCAGCTTTAAGCAGGGATAAGCAGAGGTGAAGAAAACAGTGTGTTCTCAGACATCACCACAGAAGTACATAGGAACAGAGGTCACCTTCTAAATGTATCTGTTCTGGGTCACTCAGTGAGGACAGCTGCAGAAAGGATGGTGTAGACTTGCAATGAGAAATTCTGAAAGTTCATGCATTTTTGCCTGATTGAAAATCCAAATAAAACTGGCTTAAAGGGATAGTTCAACCAAAAATGAAAATTCTGACATTAATTGCTCATCCTCATGTCGTTCCAAACCCATAAGAACTTTGTTAACCTTCACAACACAAATGAAGATATTTTTGATGAAATGCGAGAACTTTCTGATCCTCAGTAGACATCAATGCAACAGCCATGTTCAAGGCCAAGAAAGGTACTAAGGACATTGTTAATAGTATATGTGACATCTGTGGTTCAATCAAAATTTTGAAGCTATGAGAATACTGTCTTTGCAAAAAGAAAACAAAAATTTATTAAAAACTTTATTCTCTTCTGTGCCAGTCTTCAATGCACGTTCACAAGAGTACCACGACACATGTCTACAGAAAGTCAGACAGCTCTCGGATTTCATCTAATAATCTTAATTTTTGTTCCAAAAATGAACAAAGATCTTACAGGTTTGGAACAAAATGAGGGTGAGTAATTAATGACCGAATTTTCATTTTTGGGTGAACTATCCTTTTAAAGTAGTAGCTGGTTTTCAGAACATCATAGGCAGTTTGTCCAGGCTCATTTACCTGGCTGACCAACTGGATGAGTGATGAGCTGGCAGAAGAGATCTTGGTCAAGGGTCCTGCTGACAATAAAAAATACCTGTTTAAGGTATTTTATGGAACAAAGGGACTGGTTTGCTGTAGTCCAGATAGTCAACCACAGAACAAAGCTTTGACCAGCTTATGAACAATGGACCAATCAAAAGAACCTACCATGTTCAAATTCCCAGCCACCACCTTAAACTGGTTCAAATGGGAGTTTCCAGAAAGGTTCTGTCACTTGAATCCAGAGCTCAGTCCACTTCAGAAGAGAAAAAATTCTGACTGCAGAAAATAAAATAAATCGGATTCTCTGGATTGCAGCAAGCACAAATGGTACAGAATGTGTAGCCAATTATCTTTAAAAGCTTGCATTTAGTTTCCTTTGGCTATTCAGAGACAAAAACAGCCCATACTAGTTTAAGGTAGTTAGTTTATGGAACAAGGGAGCTGGTTTGCTGCTGGTCTTATCTTGACTAGAGCTTTGACCAGCTTGGGCCATTCGAACCTAGTGTTCAAAATCTCAACCACAACCTCAAACTGGTTTCTGGGAAGGTTCTGTCACTTGCTTCCAGATGGAGTGGCATGAAAAGGTCATAGTTTGGGCCAGTGGTGGCAGGTTAATGGAGTAGAATGGTTTCAGTTCACTAAGTGCTCTCCACAGGACAAGCCTGGATGCGTTGTGAGGAAAGCTTTTCAGAAAGGTTGAATGGTGTCATCTGTGGGCCTGGGGAAAGTGAGGAGCCCAAGACATTAGATTAAGGGGTTAAAGGTCAGATTTAATGTCTACTTCACCAACCTGTCCCTCAGAGATTAGCTGAACTCTGCTATGAGTCTCACCGACATCTAGACCATCACGTACTACAGATCTTAAACTCAAAGACAGGAGGAAAAGGGGGTGAAATTGCACTCAAATGTTTTTAAGCGAGTCGGTGTGCCAGAGAAGAAGCTGGATCAACAGGCGCTTCGGTTCAGCAATACTGAATAAAGCTTTCGCTAATGTGTTGATGATGGGCCTCATTTGGAAATCGCTGAAGCTCATTGCAATGTAGCTTCATAGGAAAGTGCAAAAGAAATGTGTTTTATTTGTTTACATGGATAAATGGAAGCCAAATGAGTGTGAGGGACGAAGCCAGCAAGCAGGAACAAGGCAGAGGCAGTTAATTACGCTAGGCTGAGCTTAGCAGTGTCTCAGGTTGCATTGTCTGGGTTTCTTTGTAGGAGCTGCTCTCTGGTGGGCTGCCATTTGCACTGTGAATAATCACAGTGTGTGTGTGTGTGTGTGTGTGGTATGATGGGGGAGGCCTTTCACAGGAGCCAAGGGAAAGAGGGTTTCTTCTATCTGCCCTTTTCTCTTTGTTTCTTTCCTCTTGGATGAGGGTTCAAACAGTGAGATCAGAGCAGCACCTACAGGCCAGGTTTGCTATGCTTGCGGCAGGAAATGTGTGTGTGTTACTGTTGCACACACACGGTAAAAGGCAACACATACGAGAAGGAGGGAAAAAGTAACCACAAAGAATTTGAAACCTTCCGAGGGGAAGAATCCCTTGTCTTGTCTACAGAAATGGGAGCGAGGGAACAGATGAAAAAGAAGGGAGAGGATTCATTTTTCGAAAAGAGTGGAAACAAAACCTGTGGAGGACGAGCAGAAAACAAGACAGAGTGTGAGAACGCAGAATCCTCCAGCCACAAAACCAATCTGCTATTGCTCTGTCAGGAAGATGAAACGCAGAGGCGCTCTGTACTGTTTCACCAGGATGTGAGGTAAATCTATACCTCAGACAATCTCCGGTAGAGAGTTTTGATGAAGGGTGGTTTACTGTTTGGGCAGTAAATACAACAATTAATTAGCTTCTGTAGAAGTGGAGTAAACCTAACGATTTCCCCCATTATGTGCCACGAGCATGAACGATACCTTGTCGGTTTCATTTACCTAGACTGTGGAAGCCTGCCACAGTTTTATAATGTTTCACTTCGCATAATAACATAAAAGATCACTATGGCACTGTTTTGGCCTCATTATTTTTGTCAACACAGTTATCAATCGAACTACAAACGAAAACACAGTGGCGTAGGGAACTTAAATTGCAGTAAACAGACCGTTGTGCTGCATGTTTCAGAGTGAAGAGAGGGAGCATGTTCTTTTACACATGAGCAGATCCAATGTTTTGAGTTTAATGTGCATTTGGGAGTGTAACATGTGACAGTTACACAGTTACTTTCACATTTTCACACAATTTTTGTGGACAGTGGATTACAGAATTTGAAAAAACTATAATATAAAATAATAGCTTGATGATTTAGCACTTACAATTAAGACATAAGTATTGTAGTTTTACCGATGTGAAAAAATATACTCAAACTGCTATTATTATTATTTCCTTTTGTTATTATTATTATAATTATTATTTATTTTATTATTATTATTATTTATTTTTAATTATTAATATTTATTTTTAACAGAGCACCTGCATTACAATAGTACAATATTTGAAATCAATGCAGTCTTTTTTTTTCTTTCTTTTTTTTTATGAATTTTTTAAATTTTATTTTGGTCACTGAAAGAGGTCTGAACTCTTAATATTAGTGCACCAGATCAATGCATTTGTAAAATGTACAAGAACATTTAATTAGTTCAATTTATTTTAAGGTCTCCTTGTTACATTGTAATTACAGATTTAAGCACCGAGTAATATCAATTAACTACATGTACTTACTATATGGTTAGGGCTAGGATTTGGGTTTGGCTTGGGGTTACTTGCATGTAATTACGCATAATCTATTGTAATTATAAAATTATATGCATCATGTGTAACAAGGACACCTTAAAATAAAGTGTTACCTAATCAGTATCGGTATCAGTAAAAGCATTTTTCCCCCAACAGCAGTGTCTGAGTAAATGTAAACATAATTGTTGTGAGCGTACAAATGCATTTTCTGGAAAATATTGCATCAAATTCTAGCATCTTTCTTGAGTACCAACTTCCGAAAGAGTTAATTCACATGCATTATTTATCATATATGTTTTGCAAACATCTGTTAATGTCAGTCTAACAGGGCGTTCTTCAGTGATGTATTGCAGATATTTAAACACATGGATCTGACGATTCATTTCTAATACCGCATATCTAAAATCTATACCATTAAATATCAAATTTTTTCAAGTGCACTCTGATGGTTTTGTTCATTACACCCATTCAGCATTGTTCACGTTCAAAACTGAACTTCAATAGCAACTTGACATTAGGAGCCTCCATTACCTGAATTAGACTGATCTTACACAATGATGGACAATGAAAACCACAAAAACTTGTAAAAATGTCTTCAGAACTTCTTATACAACACACAAAAAAACTAAATTACAGTTAAATAACACCTTGTCCACTTTCATTACATAGAAATGACTAGTAGAAAATTGCACTTAATAATAAATCATTGATTTGCCAGCCTCTTGCAGTACTTCTGAAAAAGAGTAATTCTTGGAAAATGTCAAATTTATTACACAAAAATGGCATTCTATCTCCATAATCCATATAAAAAATCCAGCTAAAGTGTAATATTGGTCACTTACAGAGCTTCATTCCGAGTTAACCTAATTCACATTATCGTATAGTGCTGTATGAATAAAATGAACAGATACTGAAGCTGGACTTGAATAAAGATGCAACCAGTCATTCGATGGTGAAATTCTCAAATCCAGTCTCTCTTGTTCCAGAATAAGGAGACCTTATGACCTTTCCGCACTTTGCATTACCCACAAATCCACAGCCGAAGCCTCATGTTGCCCTCTTCCTGCCCAGATGGGTCATTTCTAATTCATCACTAGGGAGAGGAACATTTTAAAAATGAAAAAGGAAATGCCATTCACACAATCCCCAATGGAAAGGCGCAGCAGCACCTCGCTGTTAGAACACCAGGTGGGAACGTGAGAGACTGACACGTCAGGATGCAATTAAAAACATTGGGAACAAATCTGGAACACAATCTGAGGGTTCTAGTGTAATGTACATCACGTGATACATTTTGAATTTAGTTGGCGCGATGCCGGAGAGTAAAGATGTCCATAAACGGCAGAGAATGTCTAAAGTTTGGCATCATTACATTCTTAAAAAAAGAAGAGAACAAGGTGCAATGTGTCTACTGAAAAGTAGACCTAGCATTCCACAGCAGAACCGAAAGCATCCACTCCATGCTGTTTCACCAAGTGTCGCTGAAACAAGGTAACGTAGCCTAAGCCTATGCATTGCTGTTCGCTGATTTTAATCCCATACTGTGTTTGTAGCGATGTCATAATGCGGTTTGACTAGATATGATGTTTAGCTTTGATGTTTTTTTTGTAGTAAACGTATTCACGTTCAATTGCAAGAGAGTATAGCCTAAAAAAAAGAACCCCTTCACACACACACACACACACACACACGCATGCACCCTCGTGTCTCTCAAGCCCAGTCAGACCAGTCGCGGAAATGCATCACATATGCTTAAACTTTTATGTAGCCATGCAACAATAATTTCAGCATGCATTTACTGTATACACTGGGACGTGATGTTGTGATGTGATTTTTCAAACAGATGCTTCACCTAAAATGCACCGCAATGCAAAGTGATGCAAGCCAAATGCAGCGTTCTATTGAAAATGAATTTATGAATTTCTGCTGTACAAAACTGCAATGAAGCAACTGGTCTGACTGGGTTATCACTCTTCCTTACACACGCACGCACGCACGCATGGCACACACACACACGCACACATGTTGCTAGGTTACCATAGCAAATAGGCTTACCCGAGAAATTATATATAATTTGTTAGTAGCCTAATGGTAAATGCTGCAGGTGTAGAAATCTACATAAAACAGATCTTTCCAATACCTCTGTTGTTTTTTTGTTGTATTTTTTCAAGCCAAATGCTTGATCATTTTACAGCCACATAATTTTCGTTATGCATTATTTGTTTTGGTTGTTTAAAAACACACACAAAAATATCAGATTAATCAATTAATCAATAGATTAAGTGCTAGATTAATTGATTACAAAAAGAATCGATAGCTGCAGCCCTAGTAAAAAGCACTCATTGCTTCACGCCATCTCCTGACTGCATTAATATTTCTAAAATAGGGGCTTTATGGAGTGTGTATACATGGTTATAACAGTTTATATTCCTATAGTCTTAGCCCTCAAGGGACTATTTGGCAAACCATCTTATTCCTGCTTGAAAAGCAAAACTTTATTGATAGTGTAAAAAACATAAACTTGGAAGCATATTCTGATTGATGGACTAGCATTACTCAACATTACCCACTACCTTCCAGCAACACTACATTCAATGAAGGTAAAATTCTGACAATGACAACCTTTGAATTAAGTTGACAGTAAGTAATAAACAGAATTGAGCATTGAGTAGTTGATTATTGTTTATTTTTCCTTACCACAATTTTTAATAGTTGTTTAACTATTTTAATTGAATCAGAAAATTTCTAACGATTCCGGACCCTAAACATAATTAATATACGGTCATATATTATGTATTTCAATGAAATTAACTGTTATTTAATGACTGACACTGAGTGACCCTGTTAACATTGCATCATTCAACTTTAATTTTGAGGCCTCGTTCTTCCCAGTTCATGTTTCCAAAGTAATTTAAGTGATTAGTTATTTCAAAGTTTTCTGTTGCAGGTATGATAGTGTCTGTTCATCATGTTTACTTATGCTTTTCATAGAAAAGAAGAGAAAGCAAGAAAAAAAAGTTATTTAAAATGAAAGAAATGTCTCCCGGCGAGTTGTTTATAATGCATACTTTGGCATGCCTGACATGGTAAATAAAGAGAAAATAGCCAAGCTTAATTAAGTAGCATACTTAAGGTCTATAAAAAAGCCACAACATTATGCAAATAGAATGGAGGCTATATCGAACTGAGCCGGATGTGAAGAGGAAGGCAACTAAACAATTAGAGCCAATAAAAGTAAAGTGGAAATGAAAGATTAAATGGATATTTAAGATGGCAATAAAGACATAATTGCTGAGAACTTTGTAATGAGCTAGTAGAGGCAACTGTCATATCTATGAGACAGACTGAGTGCATATAAAACATGAAGACGTTCTTGACTTGTGACTAGGGCTTGCATAGACTAGTCGAGTACTTCAACCACTAATCGTCGCTGTCGGAAACAATCAACTACACGAGCATGCACTAACCATAATGCGCACAAAGAGATTGCAAGTACGACGTGAATTTTAGGATTACAATATTGCGTGTAGTTGTTACTTTCTATGACCTTATCTACTTGTCCTACATATTTGCATCTTTATCTTTTGCTATTTTGCACGGCACACATATGAACTTTAGTGAAGTTCATTAAACATTAAGACTTACTTAAAGAGTCTGTGTTTAATGAACTTCACTAAACAAATGTGTGTGTGCCGGGTAAAATAGCAAAAGATAAAGATGCAAATATGTAGGGCAAGTAGAAAATGTATCCGTATTTGTAATTTTCATTACAAATGTGCGCATTGAATTGATTCAGTCATGTTCAAATCATCACTAAGCGTTTGTCATCTCTCTGCTTGCATGATAAAAATTATTTTAGAAATGAATAATTATTTTAGTTTAACATGGCATACATGTTCAGTGATAACTATGAAAAAAAGATACTGTTCGACGTTGTATCCGAATGCATTTACATAAAATTTTGTGATTGTTACAGACACAAAAACAAATACTGGCTGTTTCATGAAAATTGAAATATGTAATTTATGTAATATGTAATAAAGTCTTTGAATCAATACGCATTTATTGATAAAATAACAATTTAATGTCTTTTCATTTACAGTAGCATGAACCACAAGTAGTTGAGTAACTCAAGTATTTTATTAATAAAAAATCGACTAGTAGAAATCAGAAGTCGTGCAACCACTACTTGTGACATACTTGTGGATCTATGGCGCAGTACAATATTAAACAAACTACTCAAAAATGTTTGCACACTGCAGTACTGCACACTGACATACAAAATGACAACAATAAAACCATAAACATACCGTTACCAAACATTACAAGATTATGCATTACTTGTAAACATATTCATATGACATATCTTTAAAGTAATAAAATAAAGTGGTTTTCAAAAGCAGTTGCAGTCATTGACTCAAAGCAGTTTGATTCATACAAATTTTTATTAGTATGATTTTAAAACTAAAATTACTTTCACGCCTTTATGTCATTCCAAATAAGCAATGACAACATTTTAGGTGAAAATTAATTAAAATCATATCATTATTTATTCTTTTTATAAATAATAGGTTAACAAATCATTACTAAGAAAGGGAGTTGAACTATAAACTACACTAACTATGGGTGCATGATTATGACAAAAAATTATAAATTGACGATTATTCCATTGGAAATTGTAATTGTGATTATTAATTATAATTATCACAATTTACAAAAAATTATGTTTATACCATTGTTTGATGCAACTGCATGCATTTTAATGCATTGTAATTGCATTGCATTTTTTATATAAAAATAAACAAGCTGAAAAGACTCTAACTGAAAAACATTTAGTGCTTTTCTATTGTAATAAGCCTCAAATGTCAATTATACATCGGATTGGTTTCTTCAAATTATAAAAAAAATATGAATGGTATTATAATGTTATACTAAAACTAAAGTTACAATAATGGCGAAAAACCCTAATGACAACATGTAGAAAGAAATAAAATGCATCTTAGGCATGCACAATAACATAAGTGGACTTTGAAAGATTAATTGCCACTTTGAATGATAAAGTAATTGCGGCATCCATAATTGTAATTGTGATTAGAAATTTGATTAACTGTACAGCCCTAACACTAGCTTCAACCTACTCTGTGTGTGTGCATGTGTGTGTTAATGTGCTTGAATAGCAACAGAACCTCTTCATCTGTCTTGAAATCTGTCTGTCACTTCAAATAACCACTTCCTGCTAAAAGAGAAAATGAGGGCAAAGGGGCTGGAAACAGGCAAGGAGTAATGAGAAAAGAGAGGTGCTACGACCGCATACCTTGAGAAAGAGAAAGAGAGAGAGAAAAAGCAAGTAAGAGCGATGCGAGGTGGGCAACCGACTGGGGGGTCAGGCTAAGCTGTAATAGACTGAAGCTCAAATGAATGAGTCTGTCAGGTTGAGCCCAGGCCTTGACTGACTGCTCCTTTCAACCCACCAGCAGTCCAACATCCAACCCAGAGGCTCCTCCATGCAAGACGACTTCCCTAATGATGATGCACGACTCTCAGTGCCACGGGCCCTTGAGGTGGAGGTGATGGGGGTTCTTTGTGAGCCAACTCAAGCTTTTGGGGAATGAGAAGCAGCGACCACCTGAACTGCAAACAAGAAGCCGAAACCTCTGTCACAGTTGTTTCAATGGGCCAAAGAAAGAAAAGCGGGGGGAAAGAGTGAAATGGATGCAGGCGGTTCAAGAAAATCAATTGGGAAAATTAATAAGTGAATTCCCCACAGCACACCGGGCACCTCAAACATCTCAATCTCCTTCCTCACCTCTTTCTTTTATTTCTCTCCTCTGAGCGAGAGGGAAAAGAATTCAAAACACCTCCCACACTGCTTGAGATGGTTCCACCAATACATTGACAAAAGAGCTGAATTTCAAAGATACTCAGCATCCACGTCTATGGAGACCGTGGCCCTCATTTTGTAAGGTTAG
This sequence comes from Carassius gibelio, assembly GCF_023724105.1. Taxonomy (NCBI): domain Eukaryota; kingdom Metazoa; phylum Chordata; class Actinopteri; order Cypriniformes; family Cyprinidae; genus Carassius; species Carassius gibelio. The sequence goes on from NC_068419.1 coordinate 18,239,061, forward strand.
TCAAATCCTCATCCATCAACGTGGGTGTTGTTTTCTAGTATTTTTCTCTCTCTGAAATCCTTTTTTACTGTGTGCTATATTCAATAATCTCCCCTTGACTCCTGAATCCAATTTTAACTCAAACAAAAATCCCCAATAAAAAACTACACAAGTTTATAGATCAGCGCAGTTTACTGGAGTTAAGAGGCACTTAGGAGCTGGGTATATACGGATGAGTTCTTGAAAAGTACCTGCTCTTGACGCTCAAGCCATTGGTCTACCATAGGATGGTTGGCACTGAGGGAAGAGCGAGCGTTTTCTCTCTGAAACTGGGTGGCCCAGGGGACAACATCACGAGGCAAGCTGCGATACACTTCCAGACCCTTACCCTGGAAAACACAACGAGGGTGATGAAAGAGGATGTTTACACCATTTTTTTTCACCCAAAAATTAAAATTCTGTCATCATTTACTCGTTAGAAGACAAAAACTCTTCAACATAAGCTCAATTGAAAAACATGCCTCTACCTACATTTTGGCAAAATAATTCCCTATATTTTCCAGTTGAAATGAATACTAAAATCTTTAATTCCTATACAAATGATGAGAAATAGGGCAGATAAACGATTAATATACACTTATTTTCACATGGTTCCTTGCACAATACTATGTTATGACGGGGCACTAGACTGCGAATAAACAGTTGCATTATGCAACCATTTTTCAACCTGGTTAGGCAAATATCTTTTAAGAGGTCCAACTGGTGTGACTGTAAAATTTTTATATAATTATATTTAAAATTAATGCAGAGGCAATTTCATTTAATGGTGCATTCAGTCAGTCTCTTTCACTTTCCCTCCTCAGCTGTTCTATCATTCTTTCAGGTATACCTGGTCACTCAGGTCCCACTGACTTTTGCTGATCATGATGATGAAGAAGTCTATTACCTCATATTTTAGCAAATATGACTCAACATCTAAAGGCAGTACCTTAGCCGAAGAAACAACGGCAGATCCAGACAAAGAACAAGAAAAAGAGCAGGCGAGTGAAGGTTGTTGGTGTGCTTTTTAAATAAGAATAATTGTTTTAGTCTTAAAAAGTGAAAGGTGTGTAGATGTACAGTACACGTAAGCAAAACAGACAATTATCTCTTCTGGTAAAACATGATACCGATTGCAAATTTGAAAGTGAAAAAGCACTTATAACTTATTAAAGCACGGCTTATAACATGGCAAAATAGAAACTCCTCGTTCCCAAATTTCAAACAAATAATACTACTGATTAAAAAGAGCGGGTTGAATGTTAACCTCTTTCGTTTCCTTATAACTATAAACTATGATAAAAGTTCATCAGCATGCAATGATTAATCCCATGTTGCAGCGCAGAAAATTTAATAACAAACAATACTGTGACCAAATCGTGCAACCAGCTGATAAAATTAGTCGCAAAAGAGTGACCAGTGGGAAGAATGAGTTGTGGATCCTAAAACACTTTTACCATAGTGCATGATTTGTAAACAAACACATTTTCATGTTTGCATCTCACAACCAACTCCATATGTATGCTTTCTGTGAAATAGTAAAATTGCTCGGTAGTCTACCTGGTAAAGCATTACATTTGCATTGTGCTTACATATGGATCCTGTGAAACATGAATCACTAGAAGCAAAATAAAATGGTATGGTAGCTACACCAAATGTGCTTTTATCTCACAATGGCTTTTATTAACACTATTAGTTATTACTATTAGTATCCTTTTAGCTCCGCTCATAGGGCATTTAATTTCTGAAACGCTGCAATATGCACTGTACAACAACAATTGCTACTTTCATATTAATTAGTTTCTTTAAAAAAACGAATAAATTTTCGCACCACTCACTGAACATTTCACTTTAAAGGTGCTGTAAAACATGCAAGAAGCAACTTAATGTAATTTTGCAGATATGTCATCAGAAACCTTTTTTTTTTTTTTTTCTTCCAGTGAGCCTTAGTTGACTTATTTTCTCCTGTGGTACACACATTGTAGTCCAAACTATTTTTTTTAAAGCAAGAAACTACTTTACCAATTAAAAAAGCTTAGTTATTACACAAATTGGGTTTTACTGATATTGATACCAGTTTACCTAAATATGTACAGTAGTGTCTAATATAGTTATAGCTTACTGAAACTGTTCTCCAGATTACACCGGGCACCTCAAACATCTCAATCTCCATCCTCACCTCTTTCTTTTATTTCTCCAGTCACTGTGCTTAGGAAAGCTCATCTTGGATCAGAGCCCCACAATGATATCATTCAGGCCACCTAAATTTAGAGGGTATGCTAATTTCCTTTCTCACTAATAAGGAGCTTCATTACAAGCTACTAATTCACACCGCGTTTCTAATGTTACGCTGCATGTTTTCACAGAGGTGAAATCAAACGCCCTCTAGTAATGGAGCTCAAGTCAAACATTAATTTGAAGAGTTTTTAGAGCAAACCTAAAACAGGTTATCCTATGACACAGGGGGCTTTAGCCTAAAAGCCTACTGAGCACCATTGCTCCTGCCTAAAGACCTAGTCTGAAAAATGCGGAAGAAGAAAAAGAGTTTCCTGTTATAGCATGTGCCAGTTCAAAATCACACACCAGACAAATGTGTTTCCATACAGTGAAGTTATTTTGATGTTCCTACATGGTAAGTGATCTATATAGATAATTCTGACATTAAACAGCAGGACAAAGATGAGGAGGAAGAGACACAGCAAGGAACATGAAGACCAGCAGGTCAAATGCCCAAACGATGGTGAAGAATTTAAATGATCATTAAATGTTTAAAAGATTATGAATCATGCATTTTAAATTGTTAATTTAAAAGATGTTTGTTTGTTTGTTCGTTTGTTTTTTGCTCTAATTTATTTTGGACAGTCATTGACACATAGACCATAAAGTCTTGACAACTGTATTTTTTTTTTTTTTTTAATCAGGAGTCGCAAAAGTTTAAATACAAGAAAAGCCATAGAGTTTTGGAGAATGAGAGTTCTCTGCATTCATGAAGGCAAAATGCAGAAATAATAAATTTCTCCTCAGCACCTGCTATTCTTACTTCAAGGTGAAATAACACCTTTATGTTCATTTTACCAATTCACTGCTACTAAAATTGAGGGAATTTATATTCAACCCAACACTTATTGTCATCTGACAGTATCATCCAAAAACAGACCTTCCAAGCACCTCAAGCTTTTCTTATGATATCACAAAAACAACAACCAATAAATAAATGATCCAGTGCAGAACGAAAGATAAAAATAACAGCTTAATTCTTCTGCTCTGCTAAAATGAGAGTGTGGTGTTTGGATTATGGAAGAAACCGACAAGCAAAGTGCTTTTAAACAGGATTACTAGTGAACGCCATGAGATGTGCTAATCTCATCGCGGGTTGTGGTGTCACATTCTGAGTACTCTATCTTTTCTCGCTCCTTCCCCTTTCCCCCTCTTTTAATTTGGAATATTGCTGTTTCAAAGTACTAAAGGCTTGTCATTGCTGCAAAAGAGCAGCCATTTTGCAAAGATAATTGCGCTCTTTTTCTTTGGCTGCCCGAGGGAAACTAGGGAGGAAAACACAAAATGTGCCACGTTTTGATTCATTTAAAGCCAAAGGCACTAACCATCGCAATGAGGCCTGCATCAAGAGGGAAGCCACAAACAAAGGACCCAGATCCCATTCTTCTAACAGCAAAGACATATGGTTCCATAACCAAGAGAGTTCCAGGTCAACAACGAAACAGTGGCAAAAGGCATTGAGAAAATCTCAAGATGAATGAGACGGAGCAAATGGAAGTCACTTCTTACAAGTTGCCCTAAAAATGCTCCAGTTGGTGCTTCAGGTTTGTAAAAAAGAAATGTGAAAAAAATTATGTGCTCATAAAAATTCCCAAAAGTACATAAACAAACCTACATGTATCAGATTTAAGTAGTTATGAACACTGCAATGAAAAATATAGATGGATGGATGGATTTCTGAATGCGTAGGAATATGATGTATGATAGATAAGAAGAACATGGGTGGAAAGATGGATATATGGATGGATGGATTTCTGGATGGGTAGGAAAATTATGAATGGATGGATGGATAAGAAGAACAATGAGTGGATGGATGGATGGATGGATGGACAAGTAGAACAATGGATGGCTGGATTGATGGATGGATGGATGGGTTGGTGGGCGGATTCTTGATGAATTTCTTGATGGGTAGGAAAACGTATGGATGGATAAGAAGAACAATGGGTGGAAATATGGATGGATGGTAGTAAAATTATGTATGGATGGATAAGTAGAACAATGGGTGAAAGGATGGATGGATGGGTGGGTGGATGGATTTTGAATTTCTGGACATGTAGGAAAACGATGTATTGATGGATACGAAGAACAATGCATAGACAGATGGATGGATGGGTAGGAAAAATGACGTATGGATGGATAAGTAGAACAATGGGTGAAAAGATAGATGGATGGATGATGGATGGGTAGAAAAAATTATGAATGGATGGATAAGTAGAACAATGGATGGATGGATGGATGGGTGTATAAGTAGAACATTAAACGGATGGATGGATGGATGGATGGATTTTGAATTTCTGGATGGGTGGGACAACGATATATGGATGGTTAAGAAGAACAATAGGTGGAAAGATGGATGGATGGATGTATAAGTATAACAACTGATGAATAGATGGATGGAAAAATATTACTCCACATTTATTTAGGTAATTCACTTAAAGAGGGGGTGAAATGCTATTTCATGCATACTGAGTTGTTTACACTGTTAAAGAGTTGGATTTAGAGATGTTCCGATACCCTTTTTCTCTTCCCGATACCGATTCCGATACCTGGGCTCAGGGTATCGGCCGATACCGAGTACTGATCCGATACCTGGGTGTATATCTGTATATACAGCTGTATATACTACTAGCCCTGTGTAAATTGCTAGAATTTTTTTATGGTGTGCTTCAGACAGATCCCTCAATAAAACATGAACAAATACATGGTGAACTACTGTATTTATTACAGTATTTTTATTATCTAACATGAATTTGACAGTATTATTTATTTTCTTATGCAAAAAAGAACTTCAAATGCAGCCAAAAATCTAACACCGCAAACTAAAAAAGGTATTTAAGTTTTACAATATAACTGTATAAAAAAACTGCAACAAATAAGTCTAGGAATATAAAAAAAGATCTATTAATCAGATAATCTCTTTACAACAAAACAAGTAAAAAACAAGCAACCATCTAGGCATAATTATTATTATTATAGAGATGTATTATTATTACTGTAGGCTACAACAGTAGCTTTATATATTGTCAATTTACTCATGTAAACCAAACATTTATTTTAATGGGCTGCCATGAAGATCTTTGAGTGTCTGTGTTTATGATATGACAGTATTCTCAAATGAAACGGTAAATTCTCATGAAGTGACGGTTTATGCGTTCGTGTCCTCATGACACACAGCAGAGACTACAAAACAGCGAGCTCTCGCGCATCTGTGCCAGTCACCCACAGAGATGTAGATTTTGCGGGAGTAATATTTAAATAGTATTTTGCAGTTTAATATTCACAGACACTAGTATATATTCGGCTACTGTCTGGAGCCCTGCGTTTTGACTTACACGGAAGCGACTGAACGCAGTTGCCGGTACTGAATATACTCGAGAGTCTGTAACTACCGGTACTACAGAGACATACTGCTAACCACTGATCTATAATATAGTAGCGGTTTCACTGTCTTTTGGCAGTTTAGAATGTGATGAGTGATCCAGTCATATATAGATAAGGGCTGCTAACGCGTTTTCATTTCTTCTTCGCTGCTCTAAACAGGGGTTGCTTGTGGCAACACAGCACAACTTCCTGTGTTTTCAATGCATTTTGAGCAGCGAAGAAGAACCGTGCAGCGGTTAGGCAAAGCTTGCGGTCATAACTAGGTCTTTTTTAAGAAAATGGTATCGGATCGGTATATGGGTTCATGTACTCGCCGATGCCGATGCCAGAATTTGTTGTGGTATCGGAGATATTTCCGATACTAGTATCGGAATCGGAACAACTCTAGTTGGATTCCCATGCTAAACATGGACAAAGTTGTAAAAATTAAGTTGTACGTTTGAAGGAGTATTTTTGTTCCAAAAATACCTCTTCCAGTTTGTCACAAGTTTCGGAAAGTTTTTTTCGAGTATGGGTCTGTGTGACGTTAGATGGAGCGGAATTTCCTTATATGGGTCCTGAGGCACTTCTGCCGGAAGAGCACACGCTCCCGTATAGCAGAGCACTGAGAGCACAACAGACTTCACTGATCAGAGCGAGAGCGAATTGTCACAAAAGAAGTGTGTTTTTGGTTGCCAGGGCAAGACAACCCTGCACAGATTACCAAAAAAAACAGCATTAAGGGACCAGTGGATGGAGTTTATTTTTACAGAGCATCAACGGAGTTGTGCAAGTGTTTTTGTTTGTTCCCTGCATTTCGAAGATGCTTGTTTTACAAACATGGCCCAGTTTGACGCCGGATTTGTGTATCGTTTATTTCTTAAGGATAATGCAGTCCCAACGAAAAAGGGTCACGATCGTGTGTTGGAACCGCAGGCGGTGAGTAAAACTGCTTCAAATATCTCTGTGTTGTTAACTTAGCTATCGGCACGTAAGCACATCAAGTAAACAACATGCGATGTTGTCATCAAACTGCACTTTCCACATGTACAGCTTAAAAAAAAAAAAAAGACGACATAAAGTGGAACTTAGTCATTTTCCAAAACCGCTAAGCAAATATATACAGTTTCAATACATACCACATAGAGATGTCGTTGCTGATGCTCTCATTAAATTTCAGCCTCTGGATCTGTGTCACAGCTCTCAACGCAAAAGCCTACTCGCGCTCGTGATTCTTTAGCTCCGCCCACAGGTAACGCCTCCAGGCGCTCGTGTTTTTCCGGCAAAAATCGGTACAGACTATCTTTCTCTTATAAATATAATAAAAATAAAGACTTTTTGGAGTTATGAAGGATGCAGTACTACTCTATAGGTACTCAAGATTAACAGGATATTGAGTGAAAACAAGCATTTCACCCCCCCTTTAAGAAATTAGAAATGTGATGTGTGTGTGAGTGTGTGTGTGTGTGTGTGTGTGTGTGTGTGTGTGTGTGTGTGTGTGTGTGTGTGTGTGTGTGTGTGTGTGTGTGCATGCATTTGTGTGTAAAAATAAAAATGGCTGAATGATCCTGTGATAGTAAGAACTGACCTTTCTCTCTAGGCTGTTGGTTTGGCTGGTGTTGTTGGCTTGTCGTTGAAAGCCTGCTGCGCTGGACCATCGTGTGGGGTTCTTGCGAGACGGTTCCTCTGGCTGCAGCTGGATTTCGGGCAGGCCAGCCAGAGCTGGATCACTGCTGCGGCGCACATGCAAAGGCATGTCTGAAACAGAGAGATGAGAGAGTTCTTGTTAACAGCATATTTTCTCACTTTCTTCACTACGGTACAGTAAGACATCCTTCCCACATGGCCACAGATAACAAACACAGCACTTCAGCTGAGTTTCCTCAATTTCCTACAGAAAGGCTCTTTTCAGCCCCACAAAAGTGTGACAGGGACACAGTAGTATATTTCTGTCTGACACAAAGCCAGTTCCTTTGAGCCTTGCAAAGAAAGGCGGTGGCAATAGTACCATTTAGCTGGGCTTGTTCTGTGACACACGCGTACCGCACACGCTTTAGAAAGAGATGGGAGAGGAGAGCCAGAGGTGTCCCTGTGCTGCTGCGCTGTAATGGGTTTGAACTGCAGGGCAGGTGGTGGTGGGGGATTAGTCAGATACCAGTTCACACTTCCTGTCTCACACAGCTCAGATAGCCAGTCTAGATTCAGTGCTAGTGGTCTTCTACAGAGCAGACTTATTTCTACACCTTTTTTATATGTTTTGGTAACACTTCCTATTAAGCCTCTATGTTTAAATAATTACATAAAAAATGTCTGATAAGAAAAGATTAAATATTCTTCTGTAACTACAAAATGGTACTTCCCAATAAAAGATTATAGTATCTTCTGTAATTGTATCATGACCACAATTTCTGCTTCTCTCGATTTATTAAGCACAATCAATTGCTATATCTGTTATAAAGTCATTTGGACTGTTTGCTTCAACTAAATCTGAGTGTAAACCACTTACATTTGCCACAGGTTCAGGATTGGCCTTTGCTAGCACAAAAGATGTGTTTAGGCCTCCATTTCTAATTCTGATAAGTTACTGGAGTAGCAAGAAGGCAGCATGACTGGGCAAGATGTACCCACAGTTAAAACTGAGTAACATATATTTTAGATACACTGCAATACACAATAATAGAGCTTCTGAATAAATCAGCAATGTCATTCAACAAAACGGTTGAATGATTGATCATTTGAGGGCTTCTCAATCCTGAAAGGCCAACTTAATTTGAAAGATCCTTGGAAGTCTTTGTCTCACATCCTTCATTCAGCATGTTTTAAAGCATTCATCAAGTTTATCCTTCGCATCCACCAATCATCCTCAAATCTTTGCACACACATTCAAATCTAGCGTTCAGCCTAGAAACTTCATAAATACTGTTCTAGATAGGACTTCTTTTTTTAGAATCACCCATTTGTTTTGTTCCTGAATGAATCAGCACTTATAAGCAAGTCATCCAAAACAAATGATTTAAATGACTCTATTGTTTGTTTTTCGTTCCTAAATAAATCAATGTTCAAGATATGTTTTTCCATTCCACTGTGCTACTTTTTCATTGTTCTTCTATGTAAGTACAAACAAATCAGTTGAACAAATGATTAAAATGACTCGCTCACAATGACGCTCGCTTGCTGCCACCTACTGGCATAACAATGTAACCTGCAGAAATCTTAAGATTCTATAAAGAACACACAGACAGACAAGAGTGCTACACTTTGTTGGACTCTCAGCACTCTTGAAATGCTACTCAACCAGACTCAATGAATATTTGAAACACCTTATACTGCATTAAAGAACAGTTCACCCATAAATGAAAATTGTGTCACCCTCAGGTCATTTCGAATCTGCTTGATTTGTTTTATTCTGTGAAATACAAAAGGTGAATTTTTGAAGAATATCCTGCAACACTTGTCAATATGATGAGGGTACAGTTAGTTAATCTATCCCTTACAGTAGGTCAGCTATGCATTTAAGAATACCTTCACAATACATTATGCATGTTTCATATAAAGAGCTTCATTTTATGAACATTATACAAAATATGAAACCAGTTCCGAGTAAATTAGCCACAGTCAGTTTCACATTAGATCTGAGGGAAAAAAAATAAACACCCCCAGGAAGTCTTTTCCCTGACAGAGCACAATTGTTCCCCTTGTTAGGCTCTGTACTATGCTTTAGCTATAGCCATCGTGTCGACAGGCAGATTTACTGTTAGTGTCTTGCCACCTGGCAGAAGCTCTGAGCGCACTGAGCAGTTGAAATTTCTAAGCTCTCTGGTCTCTGGGTTTATGAGATGCAACGGGTATATGTGGTACATCCATAATTATGCAAATGTCCCAGCAACCACCTGTCATCCCTCGACAACGTCCTGCCACAGCATATGCCCATATTGCGACTACCATCTGATACCGTGCGCATGCATATGCAGCTCACAGGAAGTCCCAGTTTTACAGACGTAGATGTTTCGGTCAGGCCACAGCTCACCACATGCAGTCTCAATGAAAACAGAACGGTGAAATCCGAATAGCCTGAGGCTGAAAAAAAACACTCCGCAGACCAAGGGAGGCCCTATTATTTAATTACGAACTGAACTCAATAATGATTTTTTTTATACGTTTCTTTTTGTCAGTGGTCAGTTCACATTCAGTTCATGGCTTTAATGACAAGGCCCCTCAGTCAAAGCATAACTCTAACCTATGTCTGGGATTAAATTCAATAATTAGCTTAAGATGGCGGAAAACACACAGAGATGGGTCTCAAGAAAAAAAAAAAGATCAAATGACATCCAAATACATCGTTTCAGTCTCTGTAATATTATATTACATATTACTAACGTCAAACAAGCAATAACAAGGAGTGACATGAGGATTGCAGATAATGGAAGTGGGAACTAATGGGGCTTTCAGAGAAGCAAGAAACTAAATCAAAAACAATGTTTTATTGAATCCGACATAGTTGTTGAAGTCAGCCAGATTGCATTTGATCAGTAACGTCAGGAATCTGTGCAGAAGTACAAGAGAAGCCAAAAGATGTCTGTTGAAAACCAGGAAATGGTGGGAAACTAATATTTTATATCATGTTGATGATCAGGCCTGAATGAATCCATGAGAAAAAAATTTGGCCCAATATTCAGTTCGCTTTCTTTTTTTAGTATCCCAACGTTTCTAATTTGAACACATATGTGGTTTTAAGCAGCGGATTTCTTTGAATATATTCAGGGAGCAGATGGTTGCTCATCTGATGCATATCTTCATATTCTTGTTTGATTTCATTAAGAACCTAATCACGTGATTTTGAAGAGAATCAAACCACATGCTCGTCTGCAACATGTTGCATTATTATACTAATTTGGATAAATACTTTTCCCCTGATGATTTCCTGCTAAATAAGTCTTCAACTACTCGCATGCAAAGACAAAAATATCTGTGTCTAAAGCCAAAACTTTGTAATTCAATTCCTCTATCAATACACAAACCACTTGAAGCATCCAGCAACTTTCTCATGCACATACAAATGATACTCGGGTGGGAATCACATGAGTTTAAAATATCACTGCACATTTTAATATGAGAACATCTCTGCATACTTTTAAACAATGAGGGCATGGATTGCAGAAAGCATGTGATGCTGCTCCCACAATATTGCTTTTGTTCAACAGCCCATCTAGTGAGTACACACAGAGGACACACGACCCCGTTTTATCCCTTTCTCGCACCACTCCAGCCAATATGGGCTCCTAATGTGTGATCGGATTAGCTTTCCTCCACCAGAAATTGGCTTCCTCTGCGTTTAATAACCAAGGCGACCACTTAAAAGCCTGTACCCATCGATCTCAGGTGTGTTAGGGGTATGGCCAGGGCCTCTAATGAGACCAAGGACCAATTTCAGCTCTCCATGGAGGATTATGAATAGAGGGGGAAACACAGGCCTGCAAACAAGCTAGACACAAAAGATGGGGTTAAACTCACCAGGGACACCCTCTCAGACATCATATTTACATCTCTAATCCATCGCCTCTTGTTGAGGGCCGAGTGGTGGAGATTTGTGGATTAGTCCATAATTAAGTGAGAATATTCACTGGTTTCTCTACACAAAGCCATGGCTAACAATTTTATAAATCGATGAGATGGCACTCTGTTGAAACGTAGATAAGACTATGAGATATGTTATCTTTTGACTCGTAAGACACCCACAATATCATCTCCAAAATCTCCAACTTTAACCCGTTCCTCTAAAAACCTTGTGTTTTCTGCTTTGCTGAGTTGGCACTAATAACATGCAATTTACTTCTGACTTTTCAAACACCGGGCTCTCTAATATATTACTTACTGCTTCCAATCATTTAAATTGCCCGTGTGTCCATTTTGTCCTTGCGGGCCGGTTACCTGCCAAAGGAAAGTGTCCCTGACTGGCTGCCAGTAGTGGGTAATGGAGAGGACGGGGAACGCTGAGGAATACTGATAAGGCTGTGGACGAGGAGGCAGTGATGAGCAGAAACAGGTTGGCCGAGGCTGTAATTCCAGTTTTATCTTTTTTCTCCCCATTCTGTCGCCTTTCATATGCTGCAAATGAAAAGATTGGCCAAACCAGGCATAATTTTACGGACTTCTTTGAATATTAAAAATACGACCTTGGTTTTCTGAGGGAAAAATATTCAATGACTGACCTGCGTCTGAACAGTTAGCGGGCTGAGGAGTCTAATTGAAGGGGCTGGCTTAATAAAATATGAAATAATGTCTTTGCTGGAACTCTTTTTAAAGACTCAAGTGTCACCAGAGCATCCATATTGATATCTCTGGAGGTTTTGGCAAGGACCTCTTTCAACTATATCTCAACCTACATTTGCATTTGCCACCGAGGTACAAAAAGTCTTCCTAAAGGAGGTAGCTTAGCTTTCAAGTTGGGGAATAGCCTGGAAAATGTTCAAGAAGGAATATCTTGGAATTGGTTCAAAAAGGAAGATGCCTCAGATCCCCGCTAATCGGTAGGGCAACTCTCAATTTAGAAGCAGCTAATCTTGAGTAGCCTTAATGAGGCTGGGTTTTGGTTTTTGTATACGCTGTGGGTTTTTCTCTCTTGGGAAGAAAGTAGGAGGACTGTCGGAACATACTGGGAGGATTCTGACGCAGATGTAGGGAAAGAGCGAGTGTCCTGCTTGAGTGCTGGAGCATTGCGTCTGGGCAGTGTCCGTGCAGTTTGACACAGTGGAACATGAAAAGTTTCAGGCTGTAGACACATGGACGAAAGTGGTGAAGAGGAATAAAGAGTGAAAAAATGTCTGACTACCAATGTGAAAGATAAGGGGATCCGAGGACAGAAAGACAGAGTAAGATACTGAAGCCACTGCAACTAACGGATACATTCCGGATAATTCAACCTTCAATTTGTTTGTAAAGCCGCTATAGCCACTAATATTTACCCTCTGTTTGTTCATCAGGGACGAAATGACAAATGAATAGCTGCTTATACACAGGGATGCACAAAATACTACTATCATATAAGTTCAGTCATGACACCTCTGAAGATTTTAGCATGGGGATGGATATGGCAATATGTTAATGTAATTGTTATGGGTGTAATAGATCTGCTATGCTGCTGCTGTTTGTTATTTATTGTAGTTGTGAGTTACTGCTGCTGCTGGTGCAGGCAAGAACAGGAACTTACTATTGCCATTGCATACGGTGATACAGTGCCGTGAGTAGGGCTGGGCAAATAAACAGATTTTTCGATTACCATATTTTCCGGACTATAAGTCGCACTTTTTTTCATAGTTTGGCTGGTCCTGCGACTTATAGTCAGGTGCGACTTATTTATCAAAATTAATTTGACATGAACCAAGAGAAATTAACCAAGAGACATGAACCAAGAGAAAACATTACCTTCTCCAGCCACGAGATGGCGCTCTATGCTGCTCAGTTCTCCTGTAGCCTGTAGACGGTAATGTTTTCTCTTGGTTCTAAATAAATGCGACTTATAGTCCAGTGCGACTTATATATGTTTTTTTCCTCGTAATGACGTATTTTTGGACTGATGCGACTTATACTCAGGTGCGACTTATAGTCCGACTTATAGTCGATTTGATATGGATTCTCAAAAGCCGTGAATCAATATTTTCCAAAATTAATTTTTTTAGCAAACATTTAAATGACATTTAAACATTTTAATTTTTTCATTAGTCTTCTCTACTAGATGTCACACTCTCGTTTAACTTGCGCAATGTCTGTCACTCATTCACTTATCCAGTGCTTATCATGGCATGGATACTGTTGACAAGACCAAAGCATGATTTGCAATGCTCATGTAAAATTCTGTAGTAATACTACAAACCTGTGGAAGCATTTGACATTATGCGCAAAGGCAGCATAGTTTTCCGCAATGAATGAATAGTGAATGGTGCAATGCACGGTTTTGTTTACAGAGCGCAGACGATGCTTGTGGTGTTTTCAACATCTGTCGTCTCACTATGATGATATTAATACAAAAATTTCATCCTCAGCTGCCCTGAGAGTCACAGAGTTTAATTTGACAAAACTACCGTCATATCACATACATATCAGCTGCCAGTTCCTCACGGCAAACGGTCAAAATAAACGTTTATTTCAACATGAAGAAACCATCAATAATATATTACTATTTATCTGTGTTAAAACTCAAATGTAACAACAATGCTACTACTACTAATAAATATTATTTAATTTTAAATGAATATTCACATTTGTTTTCTTTTTCATTTTAACCATAATCCTCTTTTGTCCAACACTTTGTTTGCCAAAAATTATTTTTCTTTTGAATAGGATAAATTGAATTGTTTTATTTTTTGTAAAAAATTAAGAAGAATATTTTCTATGGCCCTATTATTGGTTAAAAAAGGACCCCGTACAATTTTTTTTGTGTTTTTTAAGTTTAAAATACAGGCCTGTGGTTCTTAATTTCTTTTTATAAATTCACCATGATGTTTACTGATGTTTACTGTTATTTTTTGGAAATTTCAATAGCATTTGTATAAAAACTATATTCACTAAATGTAATAAAAAATATTATATAAAAAATTGGAGAATCGAATCGAATGGAGAGCTTGAGAATCGAAATCTAATCGAACTGGGACATCTGAATCTATACCCAGCCCTAGCCATGAGTATTGAAGACATACTGCTGCTGTACAAATAGCACTGAAAATAACCCGTAGCAGATCTATATAGGTTGAGCTGGGGACAGTGGAGGGTTTCAGAGAAACTCTGAAAGTGTGCTGCAGGAATCTCAAGTGAAAGCTCGCCAGCCATATAAATGCAAGGCAGTAAACTCATTGGCTCCATATGCTGCATACTTTTTGTCTGGCTATTATTTCTCATGCCAGCCTTTAAAATATATTTATATAACATAGTGGTAAATGTATAGCCTATATGCCTGTAAGTCGCTTTGGATAAAAGCATCTGCTGAATGCATAAATGTAAAATGTTGAAATAAATCATACTTCATTCAGTATATTATAATGTTGTGTCTAAATTCTTGTGTAACATTTAAAATTATTATTATTATTATCATTATTACTATTATTGTTGTTGTTAATTTAGACAAAATAGAATAGAATTTCACTCATTTATTGCTTATTGCCATAACATGAAAATATTGTCTTATCGTTATCAGAAATTTATTTTTGGGGCAACACTAGAAGAATGTATTATAAGAAGCCTTGGGATTACTGTACATAATCATTCCTAACATTCATTCTTTATTCTACAAATTGCCTCAGTTTCTCATCTTTGGATGTGAACGCAGAAACTGACACTTTATGCTCCATGATCCAGAGACTCAGGGTCAAATCCTCATTAGAAATACACGATTACACAAGTCTAAATGCAAACCAGTCTTAAAAGACAATTTGACGTGTAAGATATGTTTTATGAACCTTACCAAATCAAAGTCGGACATAAATCAACATGTACTTTCCGTACAATCATACAAAGAAACAGCAATGTTTTCTCTGGCTCTCAGACACGCAGCATAAATGTTAACTACACTAATCGAACTACAGCAGTAAACTGAAACGCATCTGCTGGAGTTATTCCAGACGGGTGGATTTTCTGGATGAGAAAGACCAAAGCAGGAGGCATGGAGTCATGGACAGATATAAACATCAGATAAACAAGGATAAAGTTGAAAGTGGACGTATGGAATGAAAGGGATAGGGAAAAGGTCTGGAAATTCAAGCCTGGATTTCCTAAAATGAATCCTGACTCATCTGGGTCGACGTTTTCCACATGCTGGGGACAGCAATCAGAGTAGCACAAGGGAGAGCAGTTAACTCAACACCCCAGTGTCACCAGCAGGATAGAGGAGAGTCCCTGGAGGGGCGCTAATCAGCTAACCAAACATTTCTGCTGGGCTATAAGCAGGCACTGCTCCCACAATGCAAATACCATCGAAGCATTCCTTCAATGCTACAGTGACCTGGACAAAAGTTTTGATATAGTATAGTATGGTACCAAACGTTCACTGTTTCGAGATAAAAAAAACATTTCAAAGTCAACATGAATTGCCTTTTGCTATCTATTTTACTTCTGTATTCAAACATGTTTGGAAGCGAAAACAGATATTCAGTAAGATAAAATATAGGTTGGAAATTTGAAAAGTACGTGTTGTGTACCATAATGAAGTCAGACTGAATTACAAAATGCTAAAAATATATATTTTAAAATAGCTACCTTTTAAAAGTTTAGTCTTTCTTTTTCATTAATATTAGAAAGTTAATTTTCAAATAATTACATTTCATATAAATGATGTTTTTCTGTTGATCAATTAATCCTGAAAATGTATTAATAATTATGTATTTATTTTGATTTATTTATTTATATTGTATGTGTGCATTTCCACCCAAAAAAAAAAAAAAAAAAAAAAAAGTTTTTTTAATTATATTAAAATACAAAAAGCTCATTTTTATTTAGCAGATTGTTATGTATTTTCTAGTAAATAAGTGCAGTCTAGGTGAGTTTAAGAGACTTATTTCTATAACATGAAAAATCTGAATTACCTAAATAATATTACTGAAGTTAAGTAATTGCACATAGGGTTATTACAAGTAAATTACGACTTTGTTTTTGGTCACCATTGAGAATCTCAATATACATGAATTCACCCTATATGAGGAAAATACAATACTACGGAATAATATTGTGGTTAACACTATGGAACGGTGTCATTTAAAGAGGGAAAACGGATATATATATATTCAGCGAAAGGGCCTGAAAAGGTCACCTCTGGTCAGTAACACGGTAGAAGTAGAAGAAAAACTATAAGCACAGGCTTCACTTTTCCCACAGCCCACAATACTATGCACAACTGCAGCAAATAATAATGTTGTCTTCAACATCATCCAAAACACCCAGCTGTAACTTTCCCAACTTCTGTAGCCTTTCATTGTGCAGCACAGCAGCTCAAACGCTGCCCAAAGATGACCATGGGGTCCGTCCTTGTGGTCTGATTGCTTATTGAACTTGCTGAACTGAAGACCCCATTAGAATAATCGCATGTGTGTTAGTCAGAACCACATGTTTGGACACACTGAGTAGAACAGAGAAACAATGGAAGAGGGAGAGGTGGGAAAATCCAACTGTACTGCTGACAAAATGAAAATCCACAGAGGAAGAGTACGAATACAAAGACAAATGTTTAGTTCAGACACACAGACATTAGTTTCATGAGCAGATGTTGTAATTTGGAAGGAGATAATGTTTCAGTCTGTTCTGAGATTACACCCTTGAATTTCTATTGCAAATAGCATTTTAACCAGTATTTAGAGCACGAAAGAGAAAAGGGAAAGATGTGAAAACTGCATTATGGGAATATGTCACCATTTAGCGTGCAATCATCAAAAGATCACATAAAACAATAAGGGCAGCTTTTTGCTAACTTGCTATTTAAAGCAATATTCAACATTTAATCATTAACATTTGTTTTCAACATACTGTCAATGGGCTGCGTCTGAGGAATACCAAATATATTCACTTGGACTTAAAACCCTTTAAGAACTGTTTCCTGAAAGGTTATTTTGGAAGCCAAAAATGGTTCTTCTATGGCATCAGTGTGAAAACCCTCTTTTGGAAACCTAATTTTTAAAAGCCTCTCCAGTTTATTTTTTCAATGCAGAAGTGTGAGACTTCAAGATTCTTTAGCTGGAAATAATGAGAAGAAGATCTAAGTGCAGCAAAAGGTAAAAATGCTTGTGCTACAAGCCAATGTGTTTATAATTAAGACAATACATAAAAATAATAAGGTTTAAAAAATGGTTTGTGGTTTCAAGCAGCATAACAAGCTGTTTTGTAAAGCTACACATAACTGGATTTGAATGACAGGAAGCCAGTCACATTCAATTTCCCCATTTTTACGGGAAAAAATAGGTGGACAAAGCAGATACTATAAAAATGAAATAGTAGTATAATATAATATATAGTATAATAATCCAATATTTGTCTTAAAGAACTGAGAAATTGCATGCAGAAGAACTCTGAAGTCTCATTACACTCTTAAAGAACTTTTAAAATCAATGGAACCTTTCCATTGGTTCTTTATATTGAGAAAAAAAAAACGTTTTAGATTATTAAGAAAAACATGGTTCTTTTAAGAACTGATTACTGGAAGGTTCTTTTGGGAAGAAAAATGGTTCTTCTATGGCAGTCTTTCCCAACCAGGTCCCCTAACACTGCATGTTTTCCATGTCACCTTAATCAAACTGACCTGATTCAGATCATCAACACATTAGCAGATACTCCAAGACCTGAAATAGATGTGTCAGAGAAAGGAGAGATGCAAAATGTGCAGTGTTGGGGGCCTCCAGGAACGTGTTTGGGAACCACTGTTCTATGGCATCAAAACAAATACCCTCTCCTGGAACCCCGAATTCTACAGAGAGGGTTTTTGTGGTGATGCCATACAGGAATCCAAAAAGGTTCTTCTATTGCATTGCTGTGAAAAGCCCCTTTAAGTGTATCTGTGTTTTATCATTAGAAATCAAGTGAAATACTTGAAATGGATCAGTCAATTCCAATGTGCTGTGTTATAATCAAACCAGCTGTCAACAGACAATAGATTCTGCTGGGGACAGAAAAATGCATCACTTTTTGATACCAATAATGTCCCCAAAAGCCATCTAATTGACTTTAAAATAAGCTATTATAAATTAGAATTAGTGTATTTGAATGCATTCACTGAAATACCAACTATATACATAATGCACATGATCTTAGAGAAGAATTGTCTGTCACACATTATTCGCTAAATGAAACTATTTAATTCAAACCACGTCTTCCAGAATCAACAATCAGGACTAAAACCTCACACACAAAACTTCAGAAGCTCAAAAAGACAATATTTTCCTGATTCTGTAAAGTAAACACTAGTGGCAAATAGATTCTGCTCCTCAGAGAGCGATAGCAAAGGGGAAAAGCCTTAAATCAACACAAAACTAAACACATTGTGTTTGCAGAGGAGTTCCTCTTCATACATTATTTCAACTGACAGACACAGATTTCTGCCTGATTGCAGCATTACGTTCTTCTGGTTTCAGCAAAGGAGAAACTTAAGCAGTATAACTTGTCGAAACTCTGAACATTGTTGAATCAATTCATCTTTCCCATGCAGCCTCAAATCCAGCGTATACAACGACAAAAATAGTAAGCACATAATGGTCAAGGGAAAATGTTTTCTCAAGATCAAAGCAACGATTCTCAAGCCAAAAAAAGCACTCTCCTTAATGATCTGTTGGCCCCATTGTTTTTTTCTTAAACGTATCAGTAAAGATCTGGCCATAGGGTGAGTTCACCTTTGATAGAGTGCTATAATAAAACGGGAGGGTTAGCAAGAAGTCTAAAACAAACAGCACTTAAGAGTTTCCTGAGCGAGACATCGACTCCCAGGAAATTCCAGCGAGATCTGCATGGACTTTCTCATCTGCAGCGGCTGCTTTATCTTACGGGGTTGAGTCACCTACTCTCACAATTTCTCTCTTTCTAGCTGTCAACTTGGTTTGCAAGAGATAGAGCGTTTCAATTAGCAAGACATTTTTCAAACGCAAGGACGATGATCTCTAGAGTCCCGGTCTTCTCAAACGTGGATACATGCCTCTTTTTTGCCTTTATTCGACATGGTGTTGTTCTCTCAACATGTGAAATCCCACCGGCCCTCATTGTTTCCCGACTTGGCGTGGGTGAGGGAAACACAGCCTCCAGACATGAATCCAAAAACACCCTTCCTGAGACTCAGTGATGCCAGGATGAGCCCGAGGCTACAGCCGCCCAGACTCAACCACGCATTCAAATCAACTCTCCAATTTACTGACACTTGACAAGACAAGCAATGATATGTGACTGCTAGCCCACGCTAAGGACGCTTATACACCAGAGGATGCTTTGTCAGGGAGCTTGACGAAAATAAATGCATAAGATCTTTGGTAAAAGAGGAGCTGGTATGGAATCAAGCGAGTTGGACTTCAGAAAGCACAACTTGACCCACCTCCTGGAGTTAAAGTTATATTCTCTCAACTTGTAGTCACAAAATACATTTTTGTGCAGGGTTATTATAGTTAAGTACTACTCAAATAAATCATTTTCATTACTCTAAATAAAATAAACATTATTTAGTTAGCTAGCTGCTAAGAAAACCTTCTCATTTCCATTTGATTTAAGAAAAACACTGAAATCACTAAAACTGAAAACTTTATTTTTTATTTTTTTACATTTAATAAATTTCCAAAATTGTTAAGAAATTTGCTAAAAATAAATAAACATTTACATAAAAAAATTCAATAAATTAATAAAAAAATAATAATACAAATTACAAATACAAAAAAAAAATCTACACTCAAATTATTAATAATATAATACATTAACTATACTTAAATATAAATTTGTGTATTTTTAAGACTTAAACAGAAATCTTCACTCACAATATCAAGTATTTCAATATAATTTTAAATGAAGACAAAACAAATATTAAAATAACCAAACAACTAATAAACAAGATATTCTTATTTTAATTCACTCCCTCAACAGTTATGTATTTATGTATGTATGTATTTACTTACTTTTCCTGCTTTGAATAATTATACTGTATAAGTGTGATATCTATAGCAAGAATGTCATATACTGTAAATTTATACAATCTCATTAATCTGGCAGTTTTTTTATTAATTTTAACAAATATATTTATGTATATTTTATGTATGTATATGTGTTATACCAAGCTCTAAAATGTTTGATCAGGTAGAAATTCTGAGTAAAAAGTATATTTTTTAAATCCATACAGTATCTTTAAACTTTATCCAGTAAACAACAAACAACTGGACATGGGGGATACTGTTTAGGACAGTTACCTTGGAGTAAAAAAGGTTGAGAAACACTAATCTAGAGGAAAGCAGAGCACTTCCTGCTCTCAGCAAAATCTCAAAACACCTTAAGAGATGCGGCTGCCCAAATTCAGACTTGGACGTGGACCATTTCCATTTAATCTGAATGTGTTAAGAGGCTAATATGTCATTTTAATGGCAGGACTTGTATTCAAAAGCACAGAAAGACAGAAACAAAGTTTTGGAACGGGCAGAGTCAATTTCCTGTGATGCATATCTGAGTGAGGCTGAATAGAGAACGGAGAGTACCGCGATCTAATCACAGATCATTAGCAAATTAATGAGAGACTGATTAAGCCGATCCCTGGTTCTGACCCTCGTATGACTAGAAAAAATACTGAATATGTAGAAAACTTTCAAAGAGCAGAGGAGACATGTTCACTATAAACTCTAATGAACTCCAGAGTTTTGACTTCTGACGCCTGTGCGTGTTTTTCTCAACACACAAGCACAAATTATGTGGGTGTTTTATTCTGACAGCACCATGGGAATCGGCAGAACGAAAGCGATCCCGCCTTAGTTTGCATTCACAAAGTTGATCCCACTGAAGTGAACGTCGCTTTGTAGTCAGCCTTTGAATTAAGGGCTTGAAATGCACCGTGCCCGATGAATGCAGATGACTGGGTGACATTGCTTATGATCCACCACGTGTCTCTGCTGAAGAGCTGAGCCAGGTGGTTAACAGACTGCCACTTTCTTTCACAGGAGTGGACTTAGCATGCTAGCGCCGAGGAGGACAAGGAAAAGGAGAAGCCAGAGGTGGAAACATGCAACGATACCTCAATCGATGTTTTGAGAGCAAGAGAAACGATCAATGAAAACATCAAAGAGTGTTTCCAAGGTTAGAGCAGACGGACTCGAAAAACAACACTGGATCTGACCACAGCAATGCTTCAAAGACAAAACAAGACTGTTATCATCTAAGGAGGCCGAAGAAAACCAGTGTTGTTTACCTGTGCAAAAATCAAACAATCTGGGTCATTGCACGGGTGTTTGCTAGTCAAGACAAATGTATTTATATTGCACTATTCACAATAGAGTGTAACAGCGGCTGTTGACTTTTTTTCAGTGGCGATGGTTCTGGAAGTAATTCTTCCATTCATTTTTCCTAAAGGGATATTTTTAAGTCTTTAAACTGCTATGAGCCATGAACCAAACTAACCATCTACGAGGAGAATCACAAGAGGACAAACTTTGATTGGAAGCAAAGAAAATCAGATGGATTTAGTGAGGGAAAGAAATAATTAAATAAAAAATGAGAAATATCGAAAATATCCATTCTAAGTTGTTTATTGTATACATAGAAAAAAATATGTTTATTGCAAAATATGCATACATATATATATGTATATATATATATATTAAAATACGTAAGCGTTTTGAGAGCATGGGGAAACTCATCGCAACTCTGATTGGTGGATTTTCTCTTTAGCACTATGGGTAATGTAGTTTTCCACCAAGAATTACACTGTTAAACATGATTATTTAAAACAAATGAAATAATGCAAACTGATAGCCTCAGAGCTCACACTAAGTCTGTTTTTAAAGGTTTATAAGTTATGGTTAAAAATAAATATCCCTATGGAGATCAAAGCACCACCATTCAGATTACAATCTGGTACTATCATAATACCATTATGGCATTTATAAACCCGAAATCAAACAGACTTCACTGGTGTAAAAAACTTGTCCCCAAAGGATGTTTTGGTCACACCTTCTTAATAATTGTTTTGCCCTGTTTTACAGCGTAAATGCTTACAACCTTAATAAGCTTTAGATTAAACTGTGGCACTTTATAGCTTTGTGACTAATAGTTTGAATTAGGTAAGCTTTCTTCCCACTCCAGTGTCAAGGCTAAACCGGGGTCTCTATCGCTCCCTGCGCATTAATTTGTGTTACTGTTGCTAATGGAGCAGGGTAGTGTGATGAAGAGATTACACCGCTTATAAACCACTGCTCCAACACGCTACCAAAAAGGCACTTCGATGACAAAGAGCAAAATGTCACTTTGTGAGATGCCACAGGCACGCAGCTTGATTTGAGCAGGTGGTTTCAGGGCATTTCGGCGTCTGGTTGGAGGTCCGTTTGGCATGCTTGAGGGCTAGCCTGATCAGCATGAGGAGACGTGATGGTTGGATCTTTAGAGAAAAACGTTCACAATCGCAAAAAAACAAAACACAAAACAGATGGCCAATCAGACACGTTCAGCCATGCATATCAGTGCACTGATTCTGCTCTTGTTATTAAAAGAAAGAAAGATGATGTCAAAACCTTTGGACCAAAACAACAAAGAAGAGAGTGAGGTTCAGAGAGAGAGAGAGAGAGAGAGAGTGGTGAAATTAGGTGATGTGAGAATTAGCAGTACAAGCCAGGGTTATTATAGTTAAACAAAAACTGAAAATTAAACTATAAATTAAACTATAAAAAAAAACTATTTATATATAATGTATAGTGATACTAAAATAACTGGTAAAAGCTTGCATCATCATGTGCAATTTAAAATAAAATTATTATATACTGTAACTGTAACCTCTTAAGACCCAAGAAAATGTTTTAGGAAAAAGTGTAAAGTGTACAAAATGTCAATTAACATTATGATGTTCTCGGGTCAATTTGACCCGTATATTTCATTGTTAAAGGCAACTGCACAGATCAGAAATAAAACCAATTAATGCATTTAGTTTTTTTAGTTTCTTAATTGCCCCCTGAATCTATGCGTTTGACTTAAACTGGATTTTTCATGGTATTTTCATGATGTAAGAGAAGTATACTTTGGTTTTTACTAGTAGTCGAGTGATATATAACCAAGACCAATATATCACCCGATATTTGGCATTTTTAACATATCGCATCGGTTGATGAGTTTTTCTGTTTGGCTGATGCGTTGTAGGCGGGACTTTTATTTTTCAGGTGTGCCAGACTTTTACTTTGACGGTGCTGAGAGTCTGTCTAATGATCCGATAGAACTGTTAAACAAAAGAATGAAAAAGAATACAAAAAGTATTATAACAGATGCTTTTATATTATTATTAATAGAAAGGCAAACATTATAATACTTTTTTAATTTGTACTTTCAAATATGCATTTACATAAATTAAAAAAATCACAACATGAACTACTGGCAATGGCTTCAGATAATGAAAAAATCTAGCTAGAATGTGAAACTCTAGTCTTTCATTAATAATAGCGGCTTTGTGTGGAGTGTTCATGTCCCTACACATCCTCCTAATGACTTCTACCAGACCACAGCAAGAGGAGGAGAGCGAGGGAAGTGTCCCAGCGGCCAGCCACAAAACAAATTGATTATATAAACGCTGGCCTGCCCGCAGGTGTCTGCACTTTTCCCCGCAGGCAATCTCCTAATGGCTGAGGATCCGGCGTGTCATCGGCGTGATGGCGCACAGGCAGGGAAGACCCTGTTAGCAGTCACTGCATTTATATCCCCTACCCTTTATTGAGATTGCAGCGGCCGACAGGCTGGAACCTCCCCGTGGATTGTCTCTGGGGGAATATAGCAATGGACAAACATAAAAAAAAAAAACATCTCTAAGGTTTTATTACAAAACAGCTGGGCGCCGCAAACCAGGAGGGTCATTTACTGTACGTTATTTTTTTTCAAAACTGCCCTATTTTATCATGCTTTCTAACTGGTGTGTATCTCTGTGGGATGAACCAGAAGGGGTGCTTTTATAGGTAAAGTTCACTCCAAAATACAAATTCTGTGCTTACAAACCATCATGACTTTATTGTTTCTGTGGAACACAAACAATAAACTTCAAAGAATGTTTTTGCTGTTCATTTCCACATGAAATATAGCAAAATAAAACCATAAAATGTTCCTTTCATGTATTGAAACTTTGTTACAATCAGTCATTATCACAAGACATGAAAACTGGTATGGTATTTGAGCTTAAAAGTATCAAAGCTGAGGCAAACATGTTAACAGATGACATTTGAATATACACTCCCGTTCAAAAGTTTAAGTTCAATACTATAATTTAAAATACATTATTTATTTAGCATTTATGCATCAATTTATTCAAACTGAGAGTTAAGGTTTTACCATTGTTACCAAAAAAATTAAATAATGTGCTGCTCTTTCAAATTTTCTGTAGAAAACACAACATAAACAGTAATCATCAAAAACATTTATTTTCCAGCGAATCAATGTATTGGAATGATTTCAGATCACAGGAATAAGTTAATTATTTTAATATACTAATATTAACAATATTAAAATAAATCATTACAATTGCAATAATATGTCACAGTATTACTATTTTAAAGTATTTTGTAAAATAAAATAAAAATGAATAATAAATAAAAAAAAACAGCATAAGAGACTTCTTGTAAAAAATCATTTGGCTTCTCTTTTTTTGCCCTGTTTTATTAAACATTATATATATTTACTTATTCGTAAAATTGGGAGTGATATCAAGTGATATCCCTAATCATATTGATTGTTTGCGGCTAAAAACACATCTCCTTCATCTTTATTTGACCCGCTAACTTTAACACTCACTATTCTAATTATATATAAAACTAAGTTTTATTATATCAATATTATACAATTAACAAAAGTAAAAAAAAGACCTCTAACACTAGCTTGCTCTATTCTTTTTCTATTCTATCCATTTTCTTTTCATTTATTATATTATCTAAAAGCCCATGCTACGTGTACTGTGTTTAAGCTAACTGAGACTTGTTTTAGCACATGTATATCATTTCTCTTTTTGTTTTGATTGCTTCCACTGTCTTCATCTGTAAGTCGCTTTGGACAAAAGCATCTGCTAAATGAATAAATGAAAGTGTAAATGTTTGCACTTCAGCAATAGGAACATTTCACCCAACGTTTATTTCTGACTTCTCATAATAAATAACATCATAATGACTGCAGAGATGACAGAATTATCATTGTTCTGTGAACCTTTCCTTTCAGCATGTGGTTGTGTGAGATGGTTACATAAGCAACAAACACCTAAAAAGTGGTCTGCCCAAGAGCATGATGGGATGCGCCGAGCAAGAGCATAGAAGGAGGCTCGGTAATGAGGGACAGTAAGAAATATACAAGGGCTGCCGGGGAGAGTTACTGAAGCTAAGCTAAAGAGATCCAGGCCATGCGATGGAGAGAGGCCACGTGTCGGCCGGCGAGCCCCAGGGTAAAGCACCTGACTGCAGCACACTCCCCTACTAATGAGTGCTTGCCTCTCTGAGCCCACCGGGGACGTCCCCCGCTCCACACACGCTCCACATCTCCCTACACACTACAAACACTTTATAAATATCAGCCAGCGCTCTGACTGCACAGCAGAACACGCTGAAAATAAAACAGACAGACCACTAGCGCTGCGCCGTCATTAAAATTCAACACCAGCAGACGATGTCGTGAAGCTTTAAAGTTTTCTTTCTTTCTCTCGACTTTTCACAAGATTGCGCTTTGGTGTCAGGCAAGTCAGACGGACGCCTGATTCTGTATAATTACAAGCAAATTACATTCATTACCATAATTTACATCTCATCACCAATCCAATTATTAGTTGCCCTGACCTCTGCTGAAAGATTTTTTTTTTTTATAATCAAACATAGGGGAAGAGTTCTCGTTCTCTCTTCTCTTACTTCGAAGAAGAACAATCAATGCAAATTCGCAAAGACGAAAACTCTGAATGTCTGTGATTATATGCTTCGGCAACCAAACTCAAGGACCGTCGCGCCGCTGCCGCAGCTGTGATTTTGTGTTATTGCTGAAGTAATATGCTCATCTCCGTTCTACTAAGGTCCTGGAACAATTTTTACGATGGGGGGGTTATCAAGAAGGGCTTTCACTATTTATCTATCATCAAAATAAGACAGAGAAGAAGACGATGAAGTGAGCAGGTTATCCGTAATCAAGCTTGTCGCTGGGAGCAAACAGAATATGTCATATCAGTAATCTTGGCATGGTAAATGGAAAGCTGATAAGCCCTGTGTTGTAAAATGCTCTAAAACAATACAAATATTCATATTTTTGTAAATGCAATGTAAATGCAATTTTGAAATCATAACGTAAATGTAAAATTAACTAATAAAGGTAAAACGGTTAATTAAAATTGCAAAAAAAAAAAAAAAAAACATTATTATACTGTAAATTCATATAAATTTTAAGCTTAAATCTTGATGTACTGTACATGGACCCGAAATAGAATACAAAGAGAGGTAATGTTCCAGAATCAAAAGTACTATCCTGCTGCTTAGCAAGTACCAATCATAGAAAGTTAATATATATATATATATATATATATATATATATATATATATATATATACAGTCTTGTTCAAAATAATAGCAGTACAATGTGACTAACCAGAATAATCAAGGTTTTTTGTATATTTTTTTATTGCTACGTGGCAAACAAGTTACCAGTAGGTTCAGTAGATTCTCAGAAAACAAATGAGACCCAGCATTCATGATATGCACGCTCTTAAGGCTGTGCAATTGGGCAATTAGTTGAATTAGTTGAAAGGGGTGTGTTCAAAAAAATAGCAGTGTGGCATTCAATCACTGAGGTCATCAATTTTGTGAAGAAACAGGTGTGAATCAGGTGGCCCCTATTTAAGGATGAAGCCAACACTTGTTGAACATGCATTTGAAAGCTGAGGAAAATGGGTCGTTCAAGACATTGTTCAGAAGAACAGCGTACTTTGATTAAAAAGTTGATTAGAGAGGGGAAAACCTATAAAGAGGTGCAAAAAATGATAGTCTGTTCAGCTAAAATGATCTCCAATGCCTTAAAATGGAGAGCAAAACCAGAGAGACGTGGAAGAAAACGGAAGACAACCATCAAAATGGATAGAAGAATAACCAGAATGGCAAAGGCTCAGCCAATGATCACCTCCAGGATGATCAAAGACAGTCTGGAGTTACCTGTAAGTACTGTGACAGTTAGAAGACGTCTGTGTGAAGCTAATCTATTTTCAAGAATCCCCCGCAAAGTCCCTCTGTTAAAAAAAAGGCATGTGCAGAAGAGGTTACAATTTGCCAAAGAACACATCAACTGGCCTAAAGAGAAATGGAGGAACATTTTGTGGACTGATGAGAGTAAAATTGTTCTTTTTGGGTCCAAGGGCCACAGGCAGTTTGTGAGACGACCCCCAAACTCTGAATTCAAGCCACAGTACACAGTGAAGACAGTGAAGCATGGAGGTGCAAGCATCATGATATGGGCATGTTTCTCCTACTATGGTGTTGGGCCTATTTATCGCATACCAGGGATCATGGATCAGTTTGCATATGTTAAAATACTTGAAGAGGTCATGTTGCCCTATGCTGAAGAGGACATGCCCTTGAAATGGTTGTTTCAACAAGACAATGACCCAAAACACACTAGTAAACGGGCAAAGTCTTGGTTCCAAACCAACAAAATTAATGTTATGGAGTGGCCAGCCCAATCTCCAGACCTTAATCCAATTGAGAACTTGTGGGGTGATATCAAAAATGCTGTTTCTGAAGCAAAACCAAGAAATGTGAATGAATTGTGGAATGTTGTTAAAGAATCATGGAGTGGAATAACAGCTGAGAGGTGCCACAAGTTGGTTGACTCCATGCCACACAGATGTCAAGCAGTTTTAAAAAACTGTGGTCATACAACTAAATATTAGTTTAGTGATTCACAGGATTGCTAAATCCCAGAAGAAAAAAAATGTTTGTACAAAATAGTTTTGAGTTTGTACAGTCAAAGGTAGACACTGCTATTTTTTTGAACACACCCCTTTCAACTAATTGCCCAATTGCACAGCCTTAAGAGCGTGCATATCATGAATGCTGGGTCTTGTTTGTTTTCTGACAATCTACTGAACCTACTGGTAACTTGTTTGCCACGTAGCAATAAAAAATATACTAAAAACCTTGATTATTCTGGTTAGTCACATTGTACTGCTATTATTTTGAACAAGACTGTATATATAAGTGCTGTCAAAATTAGCGCGTTAACGCATTCGATTAATTTGAAATATTTAACACGTTAAAAAAAAATAACGCAATTAACGCGGTTGCGGTTTTTTTTTTTTTTTTTTTTTCAGTTGTGGCCTATGTGTGTTCTACGTGCAAAGAAATATGGATAAGACCAAGGAAGGACTTTTAGACGGAAAGTTTCAGTATAAAACTCTGCCGGATTACTCTTCAGTCTGCCACAAGAAACAGCAACATTAAAATCATGAACTCAAATGTCATTGTTAAAAAACAAAAAAAACAATGACTGTAACAGTGCGTAAATCAGACCTTTCTGTAACGCTAACGTTAATAAGCTTAAACGAAAATGACGAAATAATTGTGTAGCGGAGTATTTTTTGTACACAGTGCCGCGAACTGTCAATCACTCCTGTACGCGTGCATCACTGTCCTCCTCAGCTGCAGCAACTTGCGCTCTCTCTCTTCATCAAGCTTTAAAACAAAAAGGGGACAAAAAGATCATATCGTCTTTGTGCATAGGCTATAGATTAATTAGATAAATGAATATCTAAATTTGTGCCTTGCCGTCTACGGTATTTTTTTAGAACTTAGAAAAAAGATGCTGCAGCCAATGAGCAGCCAGCGGGGGCTGCAGGACGACTCAACCTCCGCAGACAGTTTTTAATGTTTATCAGACAATAAATACTCAAGATTTTGCTTTAGTATAACTCACAACGAGTTTCACACACCTTCTCCGGCCACGTTGAGTTGTTGACACTTAACAGTGGGAAAAGCGACACATGCGCTATTCACTTGTATAACTTAAGGGTGAATGGGTAATGTAGTTTCTGCTCTGGGTGGGATGAATTAGGAAGCTTGCATTGTGAAGGGCGCTCTGAAAATTGGCAGTGCAGGTAAAAGATTAAAACCTCTATTAAAACAGATGTCCAAATGAGCGTACCGGCCCACTTAAAGCACTGGCAATGACAATACTTTGGAATTTTTTTGCAGTCCACTTAGAATTCAACATGGAAATCATTTTTGTTTTTTATTGGCATTGATTGTTTTGAAATTCAAATGGTACTTACATGCCTGTATTTTTATTTCTGTAATAAATATGGCTTTCAAGCCAACAGTTAATTTGGAGGATATTGATGGTTTATTGCAGGTATGTTGTTTACATGAGAAAATCTGTGTTACAAGTTAAACAAAAATTCCAATAAACAATCATATTTTGAATTTAAATAGTTTCTTTGTCTTGAGTTTACATTAATTATTTACATTTTACATTTACATATCCCAAAAGTTTCAGTCTTTCAATTGCGATTAATCGCGATTAATCGCGATTAATTTTAAAAAATTGTGCGATTAATTAGTTAATTTTTTTTAATCGATTGACAGCACTAATATATATATATATATATATATATATATATATATATATATATATATATATATATATATATATATATATATATATATATATATATATATATATATACACATATATATAGCAGTGGACAGCTATATCCAGTGCCCGGGAGCAACTGGGGTTCAGTGTCTTGCTAAAGGGAATTTCAGCCATGGGTGTTGAGAGTGGAAGAGAGCGCTGTTCATTCACTCCCCATCACCTACAACCCATACCAGCACCGAGACTCAAACCTGCAACCTTCTGGTAGGTAGTCCAAGCCTCTAACCATTAGGCCACAGCTGCCCAATTATAACTGATTAGTATGAACTGATTTTGCTTTCTGTTTATTCTGGTTGATAGAAGTTCATAAACCACGTGTAAACGTGCAGAGGACCATCTGCAATGTATTTTGGTGTAGTGTTGTACACTGTTTTATTTTAGAAGAAGCCTATAGAAGAATCAAATTCCTGCCGGCAGCGTTCGCATGATGCTGGGGAATTCACACAACAGGTGTGCATGACTCCAGATCTCCCTCAGCAGAAGCTTAGAAAGCACAACAATAAATAAAATCAGTGGTTCAAATAGACAATAGAAGAGCCTAGTAACATGGGAACACACTCACCTGTAGTACGATCAAAGGAACAGAAACGGAGGTTGTTTTCTTGGAGAGTAATGCATGGATCAATTCATATTTGCTCCTCTTCCGCTATCATCTTGTTTTTATGCACACCACATCATAAAATAAAATAAAAAATATCCACATTCTCCAAAGCTTTACTTTTTATTTAATCACAAAATCAGAGCTAACTAATATATATTCAAATGAGGCTGTATGAAGTGAACTCTTGAGTGTGTGTGGATCAGGGCGAATCTGAGCTGTCACAGTTAATCATAGCTGTATCCTCTCTTCTCTCCACACCTGACTGAGTGTGTCTCGCTGTTCTCTAGCAGCCATTCCCTTGATGACTTCACCTGCCCACTCAACCCCACCTTCCTGTCAAGGTCAGTCCCCATACGTCCAGTGTCAAACACAACTTTAACAGAGCGCACACACACCTCCTCTCCTCAGACAGCAAACCACTGACTGAACCAAAAGACACAAGCGGATTCAAAATCAGAAACAACATCCACAGACTGATGATTAGAATGATTTAAAGAGAATCAGTACTTTCAAAGTCTATATATATGATTAGAGTATATATACTAAAGTATATGATTAGAATGTTGTCCCGGTTTTAAAATAAAGCACAGCAATGATATTTGAGAGTGTATTTTCCCTTTTCAGATAAAGTATCGAAAAAGTATCGAAATCGCAATTTTTGACTTGATATCGGTATCGAAACAATAATTTTGGTATTGTGACAACACTACTGTGACCTGTTAAAAAAATACTACAAGTAGCCTAGTATGTAGAGCAGGGCTGTGCGATTAGGGTAAACGTCCCTATTAAGCACACTAACATATTTGAGCTCATATTATAAAAATAAAAAAATATTTATTATCCTACTTGATGTCTTAACCAATTGATATGTTTGTTACTATATACCGCCTATAATTTCCAATCAATGCGATCATTGTACACTGAGATATGGGTCTCCATGTGTTCACAGGTGTCTGGTGGCCATTTTGAAGGCTGTCTAAAAACTTTCACCACAAGAGGAGCCCCAAAAATGTTATGTATATATATATATATATATATATATATATATATATATATATATATATATATATATAAGCCTTTATTTTGGGTAAGTTTCACTACTTATTGTAAAATTAAGAGATTAATGTTAAGACTTTTGCATATTATTACCAAGAACTTGGATGTGGGAAATAAATACATTAGATCCAAAAGATAGTTTTAGCAGATTGTGTGCTACGCTAATATATTACTTCACAGGAATTACCGGCTTGTGGTTTTGCATCCATAATATAATAAATTGACAGTTTATTGCTGGTCTGTTGTTTTACACTGCTGTAATTTTTAAAGATTTCATATTATTTTAAGGTGATCTTAAAGGGTGCACTACTATAAAAGTTGCATAGCTTCAGTGTTCTCAACAAGAAAAAGTATACATAGATATTGTTAATAATAGTTGTTCATATTAAAATATGTATGTACTTAATACATGATTTAGACAATTTATTTAGCAAAATCCTGTCATTTTAATAAATATTACATGAAATGTATATAAAGAAAAATGTTGCTACTCCAATTAAGCTCAGTGAGCTCTCGTTAAGCTCTTCCACATTGAACGTCTAAGCAATGACTTCATGAACAGACTTTAAATATTAAGTGATGGTAGTCACTTTAAGTTAAGTTTATTGATTTACTATGGATTCTGTCAACTCAAATCTGCAGACTGGCTCTGACCTTTGGCAAGTAGCTTCAACTTCTCCAGACTGTAAATCAGTGGAAAATCAGAGAATCAGCAAAAATTCTGCAGTGTATTCCAGCTTTAAGAGACTATAGATATGTTGACATCCATTTAAAAATAGGTTTCGTAATGAAGCTAGTTTCTTTGACATTTTTTATTGGTTTGTTTCAGTTGATTTTGGAATTTGTGTTACAAAGCTGAACGTGGGCTAGTATAGATTTCGAAATGTGTTTAAATTACACTTCACTATGAATATATAACTGATTGACTTGAATGCCTTGTTGCTTGATTTTGGTTTTGTTGTGGTTTTATTTTTTATTTTTATTGTGATTGACTTTGTACCTTCAAATAATATCTTTTTACAATTATTCTTTAAAAATTATCTTAAAATAAACATGAATTTTTCATAAAACATGTTGTGACTTTAAATGGCAACAGGACAGGAGTGTGCTTAAAAGGGTACAAACATGTACCAGTTAAGTACAGCCAGACTTTTTGAATAGTATACCGGTCCACTTTGCTGGTATGCCAAGGACGTTTTTGCTCATGTGAAGAGGATGATCTTTTCTGTCTAGTTTACATTAAAAAAATTACAAATCTAGTTTAACATTCAGATAACATTGCGAATATGGAAACATTTGGATGTGCGCAGAACGAGACGTGAGCAATAACCTCGAAATACATCTAGTCAAACCCACGCTCGCTCGTCTCGATCTAATGCTCTGTAAATGCCGGATTTTTAAAAGAAATATTTTCAGAAACAATGTTTGGATTTGAAATCAAAATAATGGATAAATGTTGTGTTTGTAGTAAACAGCCACGGATCAGGAGCGGACAGCAAAAGTGTCCTGAGCGAAAGCAAAATGAGTCCCAGCTGCTTCTACACCGCATACACATACTGTATACGCACTGCAGTTGGAGTATGTTTGAACCTCGCACAACATCTATTTCAACACATGAGGCACCACTACAATGAGCTCCATGACCAATGAATGGCAAAAAAAAAAAAAAAAAAAATCCCTTTACTTAGTGATCATTTTGATTTCTGTCTGTTCTAGAGACAAGTTACAAATTTTTTAGAAAGCTCCAATAGTTTGTTTTTGTTTTTTTTTTGTTTTTAAATCAGAAGGTTCAAAGATTCAAAATCAGAATCCAAACCAGCAAAATGGCGGTCAAAAGAATCAAATCAAAATCAATAGATTCAAAATCAGAATTGAATTCAGCAGACTGACAATCGGAACAATCAAATCAGAATCAAAACTTTCAAAATCAGAAGATTCAGAACAATCATAATCACTAGATTCATAATCAAAATCAGCAGACTGACGAGCAGAAGAATCTAATCAAAAATAGAAACTGTTACGTAGTTTGTGCTAGTCCAATGAATCGTAATGCCTACCGAACTGAAAGCCTCGTACCGAACAGTTCAATACGAATGTGTGTATCTAACACACCTGGTAAGTATTGTAAAAAAACATTTAACAGAATCAGAATAATCAACCTCAATAAAATTAAAATCAGTATACAATGAAATCAAATTAAACCACAATGCTTTATCCTTTTCATGTTTTAATTCAGTGAGGATTGGGGGTATTTGCTGATGATCATATTGCGTCTGGTTAGGACAGAATGTGTTTGAACAGAGTTTGAATGGATGGTCACTCACTGGTCCTGAGGGCCGATGGGGTGACCTCGATCTCACTGCTGGTCTGGTAGGGCTGGAAGGCTGACAGGTTGCTGGAGTTGATCTCCCCCGTGCTGAAGAGCTCTGGACTCTGGGTGCCTGTGGAGCTGGCGCTGGTGCCGTCTCCACCATGATGAGGGTCCTGCTCCTCATACACCGCCACCAGCTAAAGTCAGACAAACCATAATGTCAATCACACTGCTTGATCTATTTGATATAACAATATCTAAATACCCTACGAGGGACCACCTTCCTATAAAATAATGCAACTAGAAATGTTCATGAGTACAGGAGATATTTACACTTTGCTCCAATTAATAAGATACCAAAGCCTGCAACCCAAAGATGAGTTGTCAAGAAACACACAACAACTCTCTATTACTTTCTCTGTGTTATATTTCATGTACAGTATCTACCTCTGTTTATTTTTATATGAGCGCATTTCAGACTCAATCAAACATCTGATCTCTCCAGAGCTATGAAAGAGAAAATATTCCTGTGGGTCGACTCCTATTCTGAGGAATTATGACTTATACTATGATACATTTGAAAAGATTAGTTTGATTAAATTGTGAGCAAATGCACTACGGATAAAATAGTTCAAAGGCACATGCCCCTGCACTGCATAATGCTGCAAAAACAAGAAAACTGCATAGAGGAGTTAGCGGGAAGGTTAATTCACCAGCTTTTGTCCTGATCTCTGGCGACATTTACTGTTCACAAATCCACCAGAATAAATGGAACCAGCATGTCACATGCAAGCCAACACAGAGACACTATTGTGTGAAGCAGTTTACATCTGTTGATTTGTAAACGCTGGTGCTCCATGGTTCACATTTTCCTATTTACTCCTCACTAGCAGGCAGAACTGTGACTGGAAGCCCAGTTATATTTTTTCTCTCCTGTCTTTCTCGCTCATGCTCTGATTTTAAAATGGTTTATGATCAGCCTAATTTAAAGTGACCACTCATTTGTTTCTTTGGCCCAATTAAAGCATGTCAAATGAATACCCTTAATACGACGATGCGGCCACTGCGCTGACAGACTGCTTTTCACCATGACCACTGCTCGTCTCACTAGAGACCACCTTACAGAGCTCCTTAAATGTGTCTTCTTGCATAGATAGATTTGGGAAACAAAGGGAACTAAACTAAAAAGAACCACGTAAAGGAACCATTAAATACTAACATATCTGAGTAAATATCATCCAAAAATCATCCTAATAATTATCTTTAACCGAATAGCTGTACATTCTTGAAACAGATCTCTTTAGCATCATTATCTTTCACCCAACTGTATTTGATTCGATTTTTAGATGCATGTCTGTTTGCTGATTGTGCGGCTCAATCGTTTTCTGCACACAGTCCTCAGCTGGAGAGCTGCCGCTCACTTCAGTCACTTCAGTCTGCACTCAAAATCAAACGGGGTATTTGTTTATAAATCACACAGTATTTATGGGGACTTAAGAGGCCTGGTTTTAAAAATAAATGCACTGAAGCTCCATGAATAACCAGTAAACTGCAGTTTTATCTGGCAGCTAGAGCTCTCTGCTGTTTCAATAGTGCTTTCAGGGGGGAAATGACAAAAACACTGGTTTGAGAGGGTAAACAAGAAAAAAAAATTGTAGTTTCAGAAGTGGATGGATGGGTCAATAAATCAATCAATAATAAATCATCATATAATTAAAAATCTGGAGGATCAGAAACAGTATACACAGATTTAAACATTTAGATTTAAATTAGCAGAAAGAAATGCTTTAAGTGGATCAGTAATCAGTATACTGAGAATCAGAAGAATCTGAATATTTTAAATAGTAAAAATATTACAAATTGGTACTGTTCAAAAACATTTGACTGGTACTGTATGTTAGCCTATATTTTTTAAGTTAAAGATATGAATATTAATATTAATAAGGTGAGTGTGAGATGTTAATTTGGCAGTGATTTCACATTTCTTGTTTGTATGATACAGAGCTGGGCAAAAATATTGCATGCGATTGTCACACGCATCTCATCAGTAAAGCCGGTTCCCTGATTAATAGTAAATCGCCATCACCTACTTTCAAATAGAGAGCATTTAATAGACAGAGCTGTAGATCTCTGACAAGATACACAATATCACGTTCATTATCGAAGGCAATTCATTTGCGATTATGAACGTGATATTGTGTATCTTGTCAGTGATCTACAGCTCTGTCTATTAAATGCCGCTCTATTTGAAAGTAGGTGATGGCGATTTACCACTAATCAGGGAACCGGCTTTACTGATGAGATGCACTTAATCACTGCATTTGATATATCGCCCAGCTCTAATATGAAGGCTAAATACAAATAAAAAGTGAACATTTATTAATCTGTTCCATTTTCTCCCTCTAAAATATAATATAGTTTTATAGGAGGATGTTTCATAGATTTGGCAAAAAAAAATAAAAAATTCCTTAGTTTGTAGGCACAGACATCTGTTGTGGCCATTTTTGGCAGTTTTTATAAGGCTTTTTTAATGGTGTTCATATCAATATCTGAATTATACCGTATCAACCAAAAATTAAGAAATATATTGTGATAGAAATTTTGGACATATTTTCCAGCCCTAATACTGAATCAAACATATATAAGTGAAGACTGTAGAAATTGCTGCAAAAAGTTGCACTTTAGTTGAAATTGCTGAAACTCAAAGCTCACTTAAAAGAATAAACGACCACATTTTTTTTATTCTTAGCATATTCAGAGAAAAGTCCAGCACATGCCTCACATCCATGACTGTCCTCTTTATACTTTTAGAGAAAAGCATAAACAAAACTAAAATGAAAATAGACTCAGGACAGTAAAATAAAGTTTCATGTGACCTTCACTGGAAAACAGCTCGAGTCTGAGGCAAAGAGATTGCAGGGTTCCTGTTATCTTAAGTGCACAAATTGTTCAATGGTTGTTTTTGTGCTACAAGCCCAGTTCAGTTCTGCTCTATCACATATTTGCAATACAATACTTCAATTTCCTTCCTTTGTGGTTGCTTCTGTATATGGACATAAGAAGATAAGAATGGACGTGTCCTTCCAGAAACAGACACTGTTTTGAAATGCTAATGATGATGTTTACAAATAAACCGGTGACAAATATGGGATGACGGATCAGTTTCATGTTCTGGTGAGAGACGTTTGTGACAAGAAACCAGAAATACTGAATTTAAATAAAGGCTAAGCTAAAATGTTGGGCAACAGCCAATCCCTGTGAGGTAACATCCATCATTAACAAGCCCCAAAGTTTTGGTGGATTCAGAATTATAATCATTTTGTTACATATTACTATATTTATTTTAAGTTTTAAAAGGCAGTTTGGATGCTGTTATACCCTACACAGTAAACCATAATATGTTAAAAAGCAGGTCTTACGGTATTTTAAAGTGTCCAAATATTGTGTGGGAGTCCCCTAAAACTTGTTTTTAATGCATCTAAGATCAGAAAACATTGTAATTTTCTCAGAATTCACATTTAATAATAGAGTCATTTGCCAGTGATTAGGAGACGATTCGTTCCAAGCAAGTTGGGAGCAAACCCCTCCCTTCCATAAGCCTACTCTGCTCTGATTGGTCGGCTGGCCAAGCCTGTTGTGATTAGCACAGAGAGGAGTCCTTGAGCAAGTTAGCCAGCGCTACCATTGACAAAGCATCTTTACATAAAACAATAAAATGATCCAATCAGTTCTTATAATAATGACATGAAAGACAAAAAACACTTATGCAAGCGAATCATGCCCACAGCTAAAGTTTAGCTGCTAAACTGTGAACATTTGGTGGATATACATAAGCTGAGTGCTAACATAATTAACTAATGATACAATACAGTTTGTAAACCGAAATATATCTACTGTAATGTTTGAAAAACGACAGACAAAAGACGCTCTGTCTTAGGTTTTAATGCGTCTCTCCCGCATTACCAAGCTACACTAGGTATATATCACATATTAGCAACTACAACTACAGCTCGCTAACCATTTATTAACCGTTAACCAACAAGATTATTTTAAATTAGAATTTAATTAAAATTATAAAGGATAAGTGTCTTTGACCCGTTAAAAATGCTAACATTTGTTTCCCGGGAATGAATTTTACATGGGCAAAAAGCAACACGTTTCCTAGTATACAAAGTTTCGGTTAATTTTTGTGCTGCGTGAAAGGAAACCAGACGGCAGAAAGCGACATCCTGTTTTTCTTTAGGTTTATCTTACAAAAGCATAACGATTTGTTTTTATTGTTAATGTACACACATAAAGGCAAACCATTTACAATTCTGATTAACGTTTTGACTAAAAGGAGTATTTTCTTACACTGAAAAAAAAAAATAATAAATAAATAAATACAAAATCTAGTGATTGCTGCCTCGTGCACGCACACAGTTAAGCTTTGCTACCATGAAAATGCAGCCTGTTTATTATCATAACAAAATACAGTCATTCAAAACACTGCTCAGTTTAAAAATGTAGTCAAATCTGTGCCGTTAAGTGTCATCACCGTAACGCTGTGATGTTATGCAAAACATTTTGTTTTACGTGGATATTGGAATGCGAGTGAAGTACATAAATAATAATTTGGCATTCAAACACATTTTTGTTTCAAATGAGAGACCCAACGTTGGTTTCAGTTTAATTTTAGCCTAAATAAAATTTTTGGCTTGTTGTTTATATTGCTATAGCTTCTTATATTATTAAATATTGTTATTTTCCTAAATACTGTTAATTGAAAAAATTGTTGTGGAGTGAGGGGAACTAAAATAGCCTAGCTATGTTTACAGTATTTATTATAAAGTTTGTAAAAAATATTTTTGCATCGGCATTGGGCCTGAATGAAATAAAATGTTACTTTTCTCTCTCTCTCTCTCTCTCTCTCTCTCTCTCTCTCTCTAAAATAATTAATAAATGACTTTTTATAACTGACTGTATTAATCTGTCAAAGTTCTTAACGGACGGTTAACGGTTAACCGGTTAAAATGAACATCCCTATCAAAAACCCGTATGACCTGCTCTTTAACACAAGTTTAATGTAATTATGCAGATCATAACAGCATAATCTTAAAGTTTTGTAGCAATTCCTCGACGTAACCACAGGCTCTACTCTTCAAAACTACAACATAAGAATCCTTATAAGTCTCAACATAACAGAATATTAAACACCAATACAACTCTCCCTATATTAATATTTTGCAAAACCACACTAAAAAAACACTTAATTTCGACATTCATTCTCCTTATACAATAGGGCTTTAACTATTTTCATGTTATTATTATTATTTTTTATCAACAATGCGATTTTGACTTTAATCGTGGTTTTGGCACTTATAACATTTTGCATTCTTAAATTAATTTTGTTTTGTGGAGGCCTTTTGTTAAAGTTAATCAGAGCAATTAGAGACTATAAAAAATTTAATTAAACAAATGTGTCATTAAAATATCTAAAACTGATCTGAGATCAAGTAAAAAAAAAATGCATAGATACTGGTTAACAAACTCACTATGATCGCTCCCTAGTGGCGAATCACTGAATTATTTTTTTTATAATTGAAAATGTTATGATATAACAAAGCTTCGCTTACTAAATTCCCATAACTTTTGTGGATTGATACACGCTCCGAAACGCTGATTTGAAACAAATGATTTGCAAATGTTTTAAAGCTTCACGAAGCAGCATTTTAAAAGCGTCAATCACTAGAACATTTAATTTCACTGGTTATTATTGATAAAAATCTCTTTAAAAGTTACATAATCTCTGAACCACCTCATGCAAGAGCTCATCAACATTATTATTGTTGACGATGTTATTATTGTTGTAGGCCTCTATTATTATTGCCGACTTCAGTAGTTTATTGTGTTCGTTGCATTTGTTTTTCACTTGTAAACCAATGGCCCGAGTCACTCTTGCCACCTTGTTGACAAACTGATTAGTAAGATACACACAAAAACCGAAGTATACTTCAGGCTACAGTCCCAACTATCAGGTCTTCTAATGCTCGCTGCAGGGTCAACCATTCATTATCAGAGTGAACAGGAAGAGGAAAACCCAAGGAAAGAAGTGAGGTGAATCTTCCCAATGCCTTTCATGTCTTTCCCCTTTGATCTTGAGGATTTTGCGGTGGGAACTGTCGGGTGATTACAGCAGAACCCTGATGTGCGGATCTGTTCCATTAACTTTGACAGTCAAGATGTTGTGTGATCTTTCCAGGATCGACGAGGACATTGTGATCAGCAACTATAGGATGACTCAGAAGTTGACATCGACAAGTAATGGAGACAACTAGACATTAGCATAAGCAGAACACCATCGTGCACTTCAAAAGCCTTTTTGGAGCAGGATGGATGTCGTTCAATTGCTATCGAACAAGTCATTTTGACATTAATAGCTGTGACAACGAACAAGATAAAACTGGGACATTCCTGCAGCTATGCCTATAATTGCGACACAGGCCTTCAAACGATTCTCCCGAGCTGCCAATTTTCCCCCGAGCAGACCTACTGAGGATTAATAAAGTTTTACTCCACATCAAATTCTCACCTTCAAACTACATTTCAATGGGAGCATGGCAAGGATTTTTAAGCCTGAACCATGAAAGCGGCCCGGCCGAGCCTCTGGCGGTGGTCTCGTACACAACCAGAGAAAGCTCGGAGAAGCTCACCTCAACTTGATTAGCCGCCACGGCTCAATAGACTGGCTCATGGCGAAATGTCCAACTGGTGGGATAAACGAGCGGTCAAAGTTTCATCAGCTGTCAGGGTTCTTTACTTTGTAAGTGAATCCACACTGAGCTCAAGGCTGTGGGATTAATGCGAGTGAATCATTTGTGTGAAACCTCTACTAAACTCCTCTGGGCTGTAAAAAGGAGTCTTACAGCGCAAAAACTCTATGTAGTTTAGATAAACACTGGCTAAAAAAAGAAATGTTTTGGACTTGACAAATCTGAAGCTAGTGAAATAAAGTAAACAAACTACAAACACGGCAGAAAAGCAGCACAACAACATATCAAAGGGCTTCGACGTAAAACAAAGTTCAAGCTTTTGGCCTCTGGCAACTCAATTAAAGTTAGTAAATATTTTACTAGAATTTATGGATGAAAGTAAAAATATTTATTTATATATTTTCGGTCCCAACGGTAGAAAGAAAAGGGGATTTTTAATGAAATCATTAAGTACGCTTTAGCTGTTCCACAGCAGAAAGAGAAATGGTTTTGAAGTAGTTCATGTCTGAAAACCTCTAAAATCAACAAAATGCAAAGCATACTGAGTGTGTAGAGCGAGGCCAGCTCATGAATGACAATCGGTTACTAACAACAAAACACATCTGCTTGCAAAACAATTGTCTGCTTCGCATAGTCATTCACGCCAAGCTCCTAAACTCCATCGTATGACAGCATCGCCAGGCACTTTGGACTTGCCAGGATTTCAAGGGTGGTTAATTTAATGGGCTTCTAATCAAAAACTGTCAATGGGAATTGCAGTTCAGTCCAAATGAAGGGTCATCAAAGAACATATGGTGTGCACCATTCAGCCAAAAGCATTATGTTAGTTGTTCGGAACAAATTGCAACAGGTTTTAACAAAGGTTTATTTCTATTATGCAAAAGGCTCTAAAACCACTCTGACATTTTTAAAAAAATGTTTTTTTTACCCAGCATTTAGTTCACCAATTACGGATAAAACCAGACTTTAAGGAAACAACACAAAGCACTTTTGTAGAGAATGAGAATTTGAATAAAAACTGGCAAAATAAACTTAGCAACCAAAGCATCCAGCTGTTACTAAAGAACATTTCTT
This sequence comes from Carassius gibelio, assembly GCF_023724105.1. Taxonomy (NCBI): domain Eukaryota; kingdom Metazoa; phylum Chordata; class Actinopteri; order Cypriniformes; family Cyprinidae; genus Carassius; species Carassius gibelio. Next base: position 18,280,843 of record NC_068419.1, read on the forward strand.
CAAAACTAGCATGACATTTCTTTTCTTTCACAGTAAAATGCCAGCAGAATGGTAACAATGAGCGGGTTGTATGAAGGAACATACAATTTATGACTCTGTAACCAGTGTCAACCAGCAGAAACGATGCCATAGCATTTATACTGCAGTGAGACCGCTCAAAAGCAAGCAGTAAACTATAGTAATCTGCAAACTGTCATGAGCTCTTTGTAGACTTTTTTGATTTTAAAGACAACAATTGGTAACACTTTAGTATAGGGTCCAATTCTCACCAATAACTAGTGGCTTATTAGTGTGCCTATTATTACCATATTGGCTGTTCATTAGTGCTTATAAAGCATGTATTATGCAAGACATCGATAATCCTTCCCAGTACCCTAAACTTAACAACTACCTTATAAACTATAAATAAGCAGCAAATTAGGAGCTAATTGAGGCAAAAGTCATAGTTAATGGTTAGTTAATAGTGCGAAGTGGACCTTAAAAATTAGTTTTGACACTTCTATTTTCAACATCTAAACTTTGGCTTTTTCCATCATATTTATGATGCTGTTCTGAAATATATATATATATATATATATATATATATATATATATATATATATATATATATATATATGCATATATATATATATACATACATATATATATATATATATATATATATATATATATATATATATATATATATATATATATATATATATATATATATATATATACACAGAAAACCATGAAAAAGAAAAGTTGTATTAACAAATAATATTATGTATAATTCATTTGTTATAAATTAAATATCAGACATACCATTAAAATACCATAAACATGGTATTTGCATGGTAGCTTCTAAAACGTATCATGGTATTCCCATTACCATCATTGGTCTAAAATTGCAATACAATAGTACCATGTTAAAACAAATATATAGTTATACAGGGTACATGGGAAGGAATCTTTCTCTTGGTCTCTCTCATTCTTTACTGTCTGTAAAGCTGAGCACTTTTCTTCATTTAGTTGCAAGGGCATCCAAAAAGGAATGATATTTCATTTACTTTCCTCCTCTGAAAGGTTAACACAATCCCAGTATCATCCCATTTCATTTTAGCCTCAGATTCTCCTACCTATCTGCACCTCCTTCCATAAATCAAACATCCATCAAATGACACCAATCTTACACCAATCGTCAGTGACACTCCAAACAAGAAGTGAGACAAGAATAAGATTTTCTCTCACGCTTTTTGTAGAATAACTCCTGCTGTTATGTAAGAGACAAAGTCGGGAGAAGCAGAAACTTTAGGTCATGATAAAAGTCTCAGTTGAAGGTCTTTGAGGCGAGGCTTGGGCCCGTCACGCTTTACTGAACTTTTCTCATCACACTTCAGCCTTTGAATATTTCATCATTTTATCTATCTATTATTTCAGTAGCCCGGGCCTTACTCTTGCTGAGTGCTTAAACCTGTTCTGCTTCTCATTAACAACATCAAATATTCAGACAATAAGTCCAACCCTCTCGCTTCAAATCCCCCTTGTGTCTCACCTTAATACATATTTCAAAAGCGCTGCCACATGGGGAACATTCTCGGCGTTCCTGTGCCTGGTTGGGAACCTGAAGATAGCACTGAAATTATCTCACAACGAGGCAGCGTGACAACACTTGAAAGCTAAATGAAGCCTAATTCGGATAACAAAACTAAAAAGTGACGCTGTTTGTTGACCTCTATTCGCAGACAGGTACTTTTTGCACCTGAAAGTGATGATGAAAAGAAAAATAGAGTGAGTTAGCTGAGGAGGTGGGGAAGGCAGAGTGAAAATACATGGCGCAAGCAAAGTTTAAACAGATTAGAGACTCATCCTTTCAAATCCACTTGGCGGAGATTTTTAGCGCTGGCCTTTGAAGTTTCTCTTGAGCTGCGCGAGTCGGGGGAAATGAATTCATTCGCCATTTTACGCTCGTGTTGCTGCTACCTACACAGTGCTGACAGAATGTAAAAATTCCAATAAGCTTTGCTCCTCTACTCAGTGTTAATGAAATAAACCCTGGGCCATCTGTGTTACTTTATATGGCCCAGAAGGGAAGCGCAGCGCGGTCTCAGCCTTGTTAGTCTCTTCCCCCCTCTGTGATGTAAGGATTTGAGAAAGTCAGGTCAACAAAAAATTCTAAACAATTACAGTGGGATGTAGAGCTCATGATGTCACATGGATCATGCTCAGGGTGCTGAACATAATGCTGACATTCAAACAAGTTCAAAAGAAGAAAAAAGCTGCTAATGCTAACAGAAAAGCAGACTTACGTACCATACACATACGTTTTATGTAATTTAGATAAACAGTAGTTTAGATTAAAATAATAATAATAATAATTCCCTGTTATATAGAATATTTAAATGTGCAAGATCTCAGAGAGGTTTTTAATGTGAAAATAAACACATTTTCAGAACTGTTATAGCAGAATTTGGAGAAGTTTGTGACTGTTTATTACTGTAAAGCTGCTTTGAAACAATCTGTATAAAGTACCATTAAAAAACAAGGGCCACTAAAAAGTCAACACTTTGAATAAAAAATAAAAAAATAAAATAACAAATAATAATCTAAACCTCACCAAACAAATAGTTAGCAGTTGGGTGACTGGTAGACCATTGCGACCCATTTTTAGCCATAACTATCATAGAAATTGAAACATAAAATCACACACCCACCACATATTGTGTTTCCACGTTTGATGTGGACATACAGTTCAATAGACGTAATGGTTTTTATACTGTAAAAAAATATTTTACATCAACCAACACTTAAACGTACCCATCACAGAAAGCTTTTTTTTAGATTTTCTAAAAACTTTTTTTTTCTGTATGTATTTATGAGCTTATTTCCTCATGGGGACCTAAAAATGACAAAATTTACTAGTATTGCTATCCTTGTGGGGACATGTGGTCCCCATAATGGGATAAATACCAGGTACACACACACACACACACACGCATGTGTGTGTGTGTGTGTGTGTGTGTGTGTATGGAATAATTTACAAATCTCATAAACTTATAAACTTATACATATCAAATGTTGAAAGTGAGACATTTTGAAATGGCATGCCAAATATTGGCTCATTTTGGATTTCATGAGAGCTACACATTCCATATACGTTGGTACAGGTAAGAGGTCTGAAAAGTTAAATGTACATATAAGGAACAGCTGGAGGACCAATTTGGAACTTATTAGGTCAATTGGGAACATGATTGGGTATAAAAGAGCCTCTCAGAGTGACAGTGTCTCTCAGAAGTCAAGATGGGCAGAGGATCACCAATTCCCCGAATGCTGCGGCGACAAATAGTGGAGCAATATCAGAAAGGAGTTTCTCAGAGAAACATTACAAAGAGTTTGAAGTTATCATCATCTACAGTGCATAATATCATCCAAAGATTCAGAGAATCTGGAACAATCTCTGTGCCTAAGGGTCAAGGCCAGAAAACCATACTGGATGCACGTGATCTTTGGGTCCTTAGACAGCTTTGCATCACAAAGAGGAATGATACTGTAATAGACATCACAACATGGGCTTAGGAATACTTCCAGAAAACATTGTCGGTGAACACAATCCACCGTGCCATTCGCCGTTGCTGGCTAAAACTCTATAGGTCATAAAATAAGTAATTTCTAAACATGATCCAGAAGCACAGGCGTTTTCTTGGGGCCAAGGCTCATTTAAAATAAAAATAAAAACTTTTTTGAGATGTGTTGATGCCATGAAATTTGAAATCAACTTATTTTTCCCTTAAAATTATACATTTTCCCAGTTTAAACATTTGATATTTCATCTATGTTGTATTCTGAATAAAATATAGAAATTTGAATATATATATATATATATATATATATATATATATATATATATATATATATATATATATATGAAAGGACAAAAATATTAAAATAAATTTAACAAACTTTCTTCTTAGCTCTTGAGAGAGGGCACCTTAAAATACAATTTATACACAATTTATTTAAAAATAAATATATATTTGAAGGACGCTGATGAAAACAAAATTTTAATTAGACATTTGACAAATTCTAAGTTATAGTTATAGTTCATATCATATATAACTATACGTATACAAAAAGCCAAAAAGATTTTCTTAGCTTTTGAGGGTAATTTCTAATTTAACATACAATGCCAAAACCCCTTAAAGCTCTTGTAAAGTCTTACTGGCAAAAGTTCTACTTTTTAATTTTAATAACAAATCAACCTGTACTCACTAAAAAAGTGCACTAAAAATATAATTTTGGGGTCAGTAATATGTTTAATGAAAGAAGTTTATTCTGCTCACCAAAGCCATTTATTTGATTTAAAGTATAGTAAGAGCAGTAATTTAGTGAAATGTTACAATTTAAAAGAAACGTTTTCTTTTCTTTTTTTTTTGGATGCAAAGATGGATGTTTTTAAGTGGATTTTGCAAGAATGTTCAAAAGCAACACTTAAATGCACTATGCAGGCCCAATCGATCCCGGCACAATACGCAAAATATGATCCGAGTGATAGTTTTTAATAACACGATACTCTGTTTACATGAAATTAATTGCTTGCATGAGCATCAACAGACTCTTTCTTAGTTAACTGAACTCTTGTTTATGATCCTCTATTGATTGACTCAGTGTCCCGATTTATCTTGCTGTCTAAATATAGCTTCCAAAAGCACTTTCAGATGTCATTTGTGCCAAGCGCCTTTAGGAAATGAAATAAGTCAAATCAGTTTGCCTACAGCGGCTCCTCAGTTATATACTCCTCCCATTCCTTCTCTCCACTTTATTCACATTCAAACAGCGGCGTCCACGTCTCCTTTCAAACCCACGGCCCTCTATTGTGTGTATTAGTATTCCTGAGTTCAAACGCTGGCGTTATAAGAACTAATATAAAAAAGTGCTCGTCAGAAGATGTGCCCTTCAATCCTTCATTGGATATTCACAAAATCCAAGAGGAAAGTAATTAAAATCAGCATCTAGGGACGAAGCAGCTGCTGAGGGAGAGAAAGAAGATGGAAAAGAGGAAGAAAGAGCACTTCAAATGGCTCAGGACCCATCTGAGCACATGTGGGCTGAGAGCGGCCCGTCCTTGACACGCAGGCGCAGATCACCCCTTCACTCGGCCTCGCACCGAAGGCTGACGGGCTCTCAGATCAGCAGCGGCCCCAACACCCATGACAGTTTGACACGGAGCGCGTGTGAATGGATCTCAGTGAATAAGGGCTTCAGCTAGATGTCCAAAACTGCTAGTAAGTGGGCGTCACATAGGAAGTGTTCAGAAACCGCTAGATGGAGCGCAGTGGAACGAAAAAGGATGTAGGTGTCTTGAGATCCATTTTAAAACACTATTTTAAAACACTACACTCAAGGTTATGTCAAGAGCACTCTCAAAGATAAAGATTCTTCACATGCCATAAAAGAACCATTTTTATCTAAATGGTTCCATAAAGAACCTTTAACATCTGAAAAACCTTTCTGTTTCACAAAAGGTTCTTTGTGGCAAAAGAAGGTTCTTCAGATTATAAACACTTAAGGAAGAGATGGTTATTTAAAGAACCTTTGAAGGAATGATTCTTTGAAGAACCAAAAATGGTTCTTCTGTGACATTGCTGTGAAGAACCTTTTAAGCACCCTTATTTTTAAGATCATCAAAAAAATAAGATGAAACATTGGTGAAATACTTAAACAACTTTTAACCATATACATTTTCTAGTGCTTTTGCACTTTGAATGACTGAATGAAATTGTATGTTTGTATGTAAAATTTTGTTTTTGTTTATAATTTGACAGATTATTTCATTTTAACAGTACTAAAGCAAGTATTTTCTATAAAGGTGCATAGAAAATACTCACTTTATAAATCTGCTTATGGTCTTCCAGTGTTTTTCCACAAAGTAACAGTTAAAAATGTCTCTGTATCTACAATTTGAATTAGCAATATATAGAAAAAAAATAAAGAATCTCGCTGGGGTTGAGGTCAGGTTCTGTGAAACACAGCAGACCGGCCTTGTTCGGTAACGTGAATCGCAGGAACTGAAGAATAAGAGACAGGCTTGGTTTCCACACAGATGCATAAGTGACCCCTCATCTTGAATGGCTTTCGTCCAAGCCAAAGAAAGGGCAAATATCCATCCAGATGGGTCATTTAGTAGTCATATGAGAGAACAACTATGCACATTTCAGGTTATAGTCTATAGAAAATGACAATAAGGCATTTGGTATTAGGATAACATCACACCTGGAGCGGCCCAGAGCAGTAGTTTCCATCTGAAGAAGGTCAACAGGGGTGAAAACAGACAGAGACGCAGAAGATAAGAGTCTGTCTTTGGGTTTGACCTCTATTACCGAAAGGAAGACGAGAGATCATGTGGAGGCACCGAAAATGACCATAATCATCAAAAACACCAAGTGCTACAGGAGATTTCATGAACATCTCTTCACTGCCTCTCGACTGACCGTCAATGACCGTAATAGAGAGACAGAAAACCAGGGTGGAAGAGCTGGAGAGAAACTGGGCAGACAAATGAAGCAGTGATGGAGGAAAAGGTCAGGGAGAGAAAGCAGAAAAAACCCAATCTAACAGGATTAGGTTTATATGGTGAACCGAGGGAATGGAATAATTATTAGATCTTCTCCGTGATTCTAATCAGTCATATCAGTATTTATTCACTCACATTTCACATATTGCACACTCCTGTGCTGATAAAGATTACTGTAAGATTATGAATTGCCCTGAAAATAAGGTAAAAGTATTCCTCTATGAACTGATGCAAACATCAGCGTTTGTCAGGTTCTCTAAGTGTGTTGCGTAGATGCTGGTGAACGAGAGGACAACACAGAAAAAGATGATTATTATGGAAAATGCTGTTGCTGGTGTGTCTTTTTTTTCTGTTTTTTCATTTAAGAGAGAAAAAAAAAATCATTGAAATTATTATTACATTTTTCTTATTAATGGCATTCATTATTCTTGTAAAATTTCATGGTCCTTTTTCTTTTACTTGGAAAATTTTACTTTTGGAAAAATTTAAACAGAATCAGATTGAAAAAAATGGCTTTTAAATAAAGGTAAAAATGACACATTTATTATGACTTTTGAATTTGTATTTTATTTTTATATTTATTTTTTTTTTTTTTCTTTTGACAAAAAAAAAAGTCACCTTTATGATTTTTTTTTAAGCTTTTGATTATTTTACCCCTGCCACTGTTGCCAAATATATTCAAATGTTTCATATAATAACTAAAACATGTATTCAGTAGTTCAGGGTCAGTAAGATCTCCTTAAAAGAAATTAATACTTTTTTTTTCAGCAAAGGACAAATTACATTAATAAATAGTCACAGGAAAGACTTTTATTCCTACTTCAAATAAATGCTATTCTTTTGAATTTAAAATTTTTCATTCTACTCAAGAATCCTGAAAAAAAAAGTATATATATATATATATATATATATATATATATATATATATATATATATAGAATGATTTCTTAAGGATCATGTGACAGGAAGACTGGAGTAATGATGCTGAAAATTCAGGAGTAATTTACATTTTTAAATGTAATAAAATAGGAATCTGTCGTTTTGAATTAATAATCAAATTTCACAATATCCCACACAAATAAGTCTAAAGACAAACAAGCAAAGCGAAGGCTGCAGTGTTGCCTTCCTCTCAGTTATGGCAGATTGAGAGATGCTGGCTGATATGTTTACCTGCACCATTCCCCCGGTGGCCTATGAGCCCCACACACACACACACACACACACACACACACACCATCACAAAGAGGCAGGTCTTGTTGTGTGTGCCGAGAGATGGCCTCGAGGGAAACCCCTGTCATTACCTGACATCTGCAGCCAGAGACTCCACTGGGAGAGAATATATGAGGAAGAGAAAGACGCAACGTATCTGTCCCTCACATTACATTCAGAAATGCTTCTGCATGTTTGACTTCCACAGAATCTAGACAAAATTGCATGTTTGTTTGATGTTCTTTCTAAAGTAGTGCCCTTTACTTCATTGGTATATACCACATATTTTACTAAATTGTAAATTGACAACATATTCTGACTGTGGTATAAAAGTACTCAACTATTGCAATGATTTAACTATAAAGGGATACTCCGCCCCAAAATGAAAATTTTGTCATTAATCACTTACCCCCATGTTGTTCCAAACCCATAAAAGCTTTGTTCGTCTTTGGAACACAATTTAAGATATTTTTGATGGTTTTTGGAGGTTTGTGACTGTCCCATAGACTGCCAAGACAACTGAAACATTATGAAGCAACAAGAATACTGTTTGTACAAGAATTTCAATTCAATATTTATTCCTGGTAACCAAATGTAATTCGCTATCAGTACTTCTTGACATAAAAATAAAAATGACTGGTTTTAGATAGGTAGCCCCATATAAAGTTCAGACCACTTGATTCAACCACTTTCTCTTACTGAGTAACAGTATTATCCTATTATATTTTACTACTACAATTACCACTGTATATGACAATTGAAACTTTCTTGAGCCAAAGTAAACACTGAAGCAGCTCGCGGAGATGTGTACGTGAAGACTGGGGTTTAGCCAGAAGGAATCCGTTTGTTTTATAGGGGCCACACAGGGACGAAAAAAGTTTCACAAACACCAAACGAGTGGGAAACAGTTAGATAATACAAGCACTGACTGCAAAAACAACACAGCATGGCCTAGTTTTATTGAAAAATCGGGGGGGATACAATAATATGGGCAAAAAGAAGCAAAAAGTAGTAGAAGACATGGTCCTGAACCACACTTAAATGAATAGTTTATGTGGCCATCCAACATGTAGATGAGTTTGTTTCTTCATCAGATTTGGAGAAATGTAGCATGCCATCACTTGCTCACCAATGGATGCTCTGCAGTGAATGGGTGCCGTCAGAATCAGAGTCCGAACAGCTGATAAAAACATCACAATAATCCACAAGTAATCCAGTCCTTTAGTTAACATCTGGAGAAGACATAAAGCTGCAACAAATCCAACATCAAGACATTTTTAACTTAAATACAAGTTTTTGTTCCATAATAACACTGAGGGTTAGGGTAAGGGTTGAAAAAAGTCATTTTGTCTTCATCGAGAGTGAAATCTGCACAGATTAAGCATTTATAAGTGAAAATGTTCTAAAACCGGATCTATTTGTGACGTAATGCTACATTTCTCCAAATGTTGTGATGAAGAAACAAACTCATCTGCAAGTTTAGCAAATTTAATTTGTGGATGAATTATTCCTTTAAATGCCACTGCATTTCACACAAAATATCAATCCATGTGGCATTTTCAAAGAAATTACGCTAAACCTAAAAAAGTTTTCTGAGCAATTTTTGCAATTTAAGTCAGTCTCTCGCCCTCTCTATTTAAGAAATAAGAAAATTACTAAAAGTTTTAGCTTAAAACATGCTTGTGCACGAAAATAAATGTCATTTTGGCCAAAATGGTGTTCTCTAAGACAAAACAATTCATGCACTCTTAAGTGTGCCTTAAGTGCGAATATGTTTTGTGGCCATCAACAACACAAGCACTGCTTTCCATAGAACTGTTATGAGGCTCTGGCTGGATGTGCTTTGAGCTCAGCGGTGGGTCTGTGGCCCTGCAGTGATTATGAACAGGACTGTGAGTGCCTCTCGCCTGCCACCGGTGTCATAACAGCCCTGGATGTGTGTGACACAGCACTGGCTCACCAACTCTGACACACTCCTAACACACCGACTCTGTCAGGCCGCCTGTCTGCTTCTGAGGAGCACGGGGCTTTAGTCTCAGACTTGAAGTGCCATTTTTTTTAGAAGGCTCAGCTGAGATGAGCAATGCGTCGATGCTAAGACTTGGCTCCTTGGACATGACAACCTATTTTCACAAATACTGTGTATATGACGTTCAAGTAATCGCACATGCTCAGTTGATCTCGGTCTCATTCGTTGCCTGTTTAGGCTTGTTAAGCGCAAATCTACAGAGCCTCTGTACAAATCAGCATGGTACACATTATAGTATCATTACCAACTTATTTAATATTCAGTACACATTTACAAAGTGTAAAATGAGAAGAGCATAACTCTATGAAAAAAGAAAACATGCAAAAATTGTGGTTGCTGCAGTTTTATTCCTCTGCAGTTAATAGTGAGGTATTGCAGTTAGTGTACTGTGTGTATTTATTATGCATGTATAAATACACACACATGCATGTATATATTTATAAAATATGTCATGTTTATATTTAAATATATGTAGGTACACTATAAATTATATATTACATACATACATACATACATACATACATACATACATATATATATATATATAGAGAGAGAGAGAACCTTTTAGTACATGCAATGTAGTTTTATTAGTTGCCATAAAGATCTTATGAAATCTTTCAAAACTCTTTTTTCACTAACTCTCTGTGTTGAGTGAAAATTAAGTTCATCTGGTTCTCAGCAGCTTTTTTTCCCAGCCGGAGAGTCTTTCATATGCATCTTGTGCCCTCTAGTGTCCAAGGAACCTCTTCCTCTCTCTGTGTCCCACCCAGAGCCCACCGATGCTGCACAGTACAGAGGAATAAAAAGAAAGAAAGCACCAGCCTGGGATAGCACTGTTGCCAGGTAAACAGGAAGTAGACGCAGGACACAACAGCGAGCTGAGGCGAGATCTCCCGCTGAAAGATCACACGCACAGGATGTGCACGATCACGCCTGACGAAATCAAAAGTGGAGAGCACAAGACAAAGAAGAAAAAAAAGTGCTTTCAATCTTTAATTATCTGGATTTGTGGCGTGTTGAGAGGGGAGGGACAGACTTGAGGAGGCCCCTCTCGTGCAATGGGGAATTCACACAGGGAGCATGACAGCACTGTAATAACCTCAATTATTCAGAATTAGGCCAGTATTGATTTACTGCTGGATCGGCTTACTGAACCTCGCTTCTCAGACGTGGAGAGGGTGGGTGTCCCAGGGAGCCAGATCTCCTCGGGCAGGGAGGTGGCTCAGTGTGGAGGCATTGGATCACGGGGTGAAGACGGGTAATTAAACATGCTCCTTATCAAGCCTGTGATGGATGAAGCAGTCTGGGATTGCAGGCCTGAACCTGTCTTTCTTACCAAATCTCTCTCTCAGACACACACACACACACTCAATGACCTTCACAGTGGTGTTGACTCAGTTCGAAGAGGAAGACGTGGTATACCTGCTGGTAAAACCAGGTCAAAGCAGCTCATGGCTGTCAGGTTGGTTGAAGCTGTTGGGACAAGGTAGTATATATCTGGACAGCTTGGCCAAGATGGTCTACTAGGTCATAACAGGGTCCACCAACTAGGTGAATGTGATTTTGCCAAGGTTAAGGGTTTGTATAAACCTATGACGTCCCTTTGGGTTTAGTTCTAGTTATTAGTTAGTGTTGGTTTGGGGTTTGGGGCAGAGGTGTGTAATCCTGCTCCTGGAGGGCCACCTTCCAGCAGAGTTTAGATCTAGCCCTAATTAAACACACTTGAATCAGCTAATAAAGGTCTTCAGGATCACTGAAAACCTCCAGGGAGGTGTGGTGAAGTTAAACTTGGCAGGAAAGTGGCTCTGCAGAAGTAGGATTGGATTCCCCTGGGTTAAGGTTTGGTCTATCAGGACTGTTCTCAGCAGCGTTAACTAAAACTATGATGAAAAAAGTTTGTTGACAAGCTTTTTTCCAATTACTAATATGAGACAATGACGAGATGGCAATAAGGTTAATAAACAATAACTGTGACTATATTAACTTGTAATATCTGTAGCGATAAAAGATGAGACATTCATCGTTTCTCTGTTCTCTGTTTTCAGCCTGGTGTTTTGCTTAATTTTTGCAATCTGGCAACTACATGCGCACATGCTCCCTCTCCGTTGCAGAAGCGCAGACGATGATCTGGAAACACAGACAAGCAAGTAAACTGCAGTTTAGCGATCTCCATGCGAGATGTTTGGCGTAAATGAAAGTGTCGTTCAGCCCATCTGTGTTCTGTCATGATATCACAACTGTTTTGTTTGCGATTGTGGCTGCTGAAAAAATGCACTTACTCAACCGCTGTTGTTTTAACATGGAAACATTCATGCAATTTGGCATTACTAGAATTACTATAAGGGATTTCACTGTTCAAATATTTTTGTTTGTTTTGTTTCATAATATAGACAAAATAGAGTGCACATGTAAGTCTTAGATATTAATTTAGATATTAAATAGCCTATAATAAATCAGTACTCTAGATTAATAAAATTAATCATGTTTATGAGTTGACGTGTTTTGAGATTACTGATGAAAGTGCAAAAAATCACTGGGATTATAATTTTAAGATAACAAAAAGTTTTCATTGACTAAAACTAGACTAAAATGCTCAGACATTTAGTCGACTAAAACTTGACTAAACAAAAACAGGACAAGGTTGACTAAATATGACAATAACTACAAATTACATTTGATAATGGACTAAGACTAAGACCAAATTGAAAATGGCTGACAAAGTTAACACTAGTTCCCAGGAACATGCCTCCATAGCAGCCCAGCTGATCAACCATCTAGACCTGCTAAGGACCAAAAATGACCAGTTTGGGCCAGCTATAACATATATAAATCCAGCTACCACCTTCAATTTTCCCATAACAGGGTTCTCACGATCACACCTCCCTTGTAAAAAAAAAAAAAGATCTGTTTCTCACAGAGCAAGAGGTTGCCATGCAAGATATGAAAAACACACTGACAATTTAAATGAATCATGTCCGGGTCAAGGGCTGCTTGTTCTGGATATATCTCTGCCCTTCTGCCCTGTCCAGAGCCAAATATCATCTGATACGATGAGAGAAAAACACTCCTGGCCCTGGCCTCATCTCCGACTGATTTAGTATCCTTAGAGTACTTGTTTCCATGAGAACAACAGCAAAATGGTTGAATTTGTGTGTGTGTGTGTGTGTGTGCATGTTTTGCAATTGCAAGCAGTTTGGCTAATCTAATTAGTTTAGAAATGAATCCAAAATGGCACTGGAGGACCCCAATGAGATCAGTGAGTGAGCTCATGTTTAAGCCGACCCTATCCCTCTGTGCACAAGACTCTGTGACATGACAAAACTTCTATTATTGTGCAATTGACACAATATTAAGACTGACATGTATTCTGTGACTTACTGAACCAGCAAATAAAGCAGTATCTAATGGATGCACAAACAAAATCTATTTCCCACCTTTGGCGCCAATGTCATATCAAGGCAGTTGCTGCTGAGGAAAAACTTCAAAACTCCATTTTGCAGAGTGTTTTTTATCTTCCCTATAGCTGTCAAATATATGTCTTAAGCGGGAAGAATACCTGACCCTGGTAAACCTGCTGTGATTCCTCTCATGTCCAGACAGCAGGCCTCACACTGCCTTCTTTGAAGCGTCTCCTTGGCTCGACCTTGTGAGAAAAGCTGAGCAGGACTGCTCGGCCCATGGCGGGGGAAAGGTGGGGGCTGTAAAAGCCTGGCATAGTGCAGCTGTCGGCTGCCTGCACAACGCCTCCTAATCAGTGCTAATTGGCACTCCTGATGACAGGCTTGGGTTGGTGCCGGGAACAGAGAGAAAGCATTGCTGTCGGCCGCCTACAAGTGTGCTGCCCCTGGGCCAAGGTTCAGTCCATGTGAATACTAAGTTTCAATGTGCTTAATGTACATATGCATGTACATCAAAATCTTCACACCTCAATTTTAGCTTCATGAGTTTGGAGAAATGTGCATTTGTTCATATCTCTTGTGATTGTATGTTATGAGCTAAGAGACATGGCATGACTCTCCCAAGACTAAAACTGGGGAGTTTAGTGCAATAAACCTGTTACTGCTTCCTTTCAAAGTAGTCCATTACAACAACATTTAACCTTACAGTATATCAATCTTCCAATAAAGTAGCTAAGACTCTTGGGTTTTTATTGAGGTATTTCTAAAGCCTTTCAAGAGAGGATCCTTGAGATGACATTGCCGTGATATACGAGAAATAACTTCTGGTGGAAGCCTCATAAGTCAAGCATCTAGACCGCAAATATACAGTCCAAGACCACAGAACAACAATCAATCTGCTCTCAGTTTCAAAACAGACACACAAAACAAGCTTCAGTAACCCTAAAGACTTATTTACAATGATATATTCCATCTGCAAATTATAAATCTACTTTTTAGGGTGTTGGAGGTGTTTACATTTTGCTGTAAAATTCATCATGCTGAATTAAATGTAGAAAAATGGGACACATAAAGGGACAGATAAAACTGCTAACACACCACCTACCAAACTCTACAAAAATGCATCATGCATATCACATTTGTGGATTCAGAATCATTTCATCATAACTGTGGTAGTTATACTTTTTAACTGTTTAGTCTACAAATAAAAAACACTTAATATACTAGGCTAATATAAAATAGTCATTTTATGTGTAATATAAAAAGTTAAAACTATTTCTATGGTTTCATTCCATAAATGTATGAGCAATTGATAAACATCACAGCTAATATACTTCCCTCACTATTAATGACTGTAGAAAATTAGGTTGAATAATTGCATCACACCAGCACTCTTGAAAGGTGTCCACATTTCAAAACATCAACAGCGGTCACACATCTCTCAGCTCGGTCTGGCACGAAGGACGCTTTCAACTCCATTAAAGCCTGGAGAGACATTCAGACGTCTCAACTGCCTAACAATGTACCACAGGTGCCAAAATGAGCTCTTCATCCAAGCCCCGAGAGTTGGGGAACTTCGCACAAAGCCTTTGCGAGTTAATTGTGCGAGTGTTGTGTCTGTAATGAGCTTCTCGGCTCAAATCTCATAGTTCATCTCTTATGCAATCAAACACAGCTGGTGTGCAATCAAATTGTGGAGATGCACAAAAAAAACAATCAAAAGATAAAGGCAGAGGGAATAATGGAGTTCCACAGCCCGTGACGAGCAAGATAAAGGAAGAACGCCTGATGCTCGCACCACGGGCCCACGCTGACATCGGAGACCGGGACGTGGGCACCGCTGGCCCACACAACTGCAACTCCTCCATGCAGAACACAGTATTCCCTTCCACAAATGAGCCATGTCGATGGAGCCAAAATGTCAGCTCTGCGGCAGGTGGACGCTGATCTGCTTTGCAACACGCCTTGGCAGCAGAGACGGAGAGGTGCAACACAAAGAGAATAATCTCCTCCTTCAGATGGCATGTAAGCCGAACGCTTATGAAACATAATCGGCGGATTTTCCACTGAACTCAAACAGTTGCCTCTTCTAAGGAAAATGGATGTTGTTTGAAAGAAATGGGAAGCGAGTTCGTTTACAAGAGCACTGCCTCAAAAACACAGTGTAAAACCAGGACAGAGTTGAGTTTGAGTGCAACACCCCATAATCGGTTCCACCTTACAGCCCAATTTCAAGGGGCACGGTGAAGATAGCTGATTATTAAAGATGCGTCTGTGAATCTTCGCCCTGCTGTTTTATAGTAATTGTACGGACAAGTATCGATTCGAGTGGCTGGATGAAACCAGAAGTAGCCAGAGGGGCAGAACTGGTCTTTGAAGATGTGGCTCATAAGAAAAGCTGACAGGCTTCAAGTGCTGCTCTTTGAAGGTAGAATGATGACTGACACATGATCCAAAAGACCTTCTTAGAGCCGACACATTCGCTGAGCCTCCGAGACCCTTAGCGCTCCCATCTGACAGTGAGGCAGTCCAGAGCGCTGTTTTTCGGAGGGAAACCAGGACTTCCGTTCCGGCTCTGACACTCTAATTCCCTCATTTTCTCAAAAAAACCTTCAAGATCAAATGCCTTTCATTCTCTGCCAGACTGAAAAGACATTGCTAAACAGCACTGGATGGTTTGTCTGTTGCAAGTAACTTCAGATTTGTACACTGTACACTAGTATTGATTTGTTATGTAATTCTGTTATAGAGATTACAGAAGTACTTTTTTGGAGAATGAGCACATTCATTGGTCATGGGAAGCTTAGTAAACTACTATGACTGGCTTGAGTTGGTCAACTTGAGAAAAATTAGGGCCAGGTTTACTAACAGCTTGCACCAGCGCAAACCGTCTTTTGGTGTTAAAATAGTTCTGTCAGGATTTACTAAAGATGCACAGTCAAGAATTCAATTATTAAAACAATTATTTTTGCACCTGACCTACTGAATATGATTTTTTAGCAGTTGTCCTTTCAGATTTTTACTAACATTTGCGCTAGTCAAATTACTGGTATTTGCACCATTATTTAACACCCAAAAAAGCATGTCTAAAAGCAGGCGCTAATTTGCTCTGCTCTTGGTAGACTGCATTGGTCATTATGGAAATGAGATGTTGCATCTGTGTTCTTTAATTTGCGTATTGTCAGTAAATCACCCACAGAATTTCCCCATCCTATCTGTGCTTTTATGGAATAGCAATAATGCTAATTTGCCCTCTTTAGCAAATCTGGCCCATGGTCTGCACTCTAACCCAAGAATTCTGATACTTCTGAAACCTTTTTAGAAATCTTACTATTTCCTGTTTATAGACACTATTTAGTCAAGTGCTTCAGTTCAATCTCTAGAACTCATTCTGTAGAGCAGGGATTTTCACAATCGTTGACACCAAGCATCCCTAACTAAGTTTGTGTGCTTTAAGCAGGGATGCACAGGATAAACTATGTTCAAACTGTCCACTATTTTCCAGATACTGCTAAATCTCCTTTCCATAAGGAATCCAGAGAACCACTGTTTTTATTCACTGGTGAAACACTCAGAGAAACTTGCGAGTTACATGGCTGCCATTTCTTTGTGATTTATGAATGGAATGTTATGAATTAATTGTGAGACCGGGGTCTGCATTAGAGGAAGGTGAACAGGGGCCAAACCCCCACCCCACTGGAGGCTTGAGCTTAGAGTCACCTGATGGACAATGTAGGACTGGTCAACCTAAATAGGCTTTGACAGCTCCTGGGCTTTTTATGGAAAACATAAAGCAAGCTAACTGTCCTGGTCTACAGTTTGTTCCCATTAGCGGTCTCTCAAACCAATTAACACCTAAGGAGCCATTCAGGCTCAATTCCAGATATATGCTAACAATTACACGAGGCCACACTGGACAGGAAGAACCATAAGAATGTGAATTATGAGGTTTTCGCTAAGCAACTAAAAGCTATCTTTGAGCCATTTGGTCCAAAGGCTTCCTGATTCCTTTTCTAAGTGGATTCCTACTGGAAGTCCACAAATAAACAAAGGAAAGCAGACCATAGTTGACTTCCATGGCCAGATGTAGAGATATTTATCCAATTTTAAAGTGGGCTGTTTACATGGCGGCCGCCATTAGGTGATTAGCATTTGTTTTGTTCGGTTAAGGGACCCATGGGAAAAGTGTGGCATGGGTGTGTTATGATCCATCGCCACGCCTCCACCAGATTGTCGCCCCATGTGGTTGGCGCCAGCGGTTTGGCTTCGAGCTTTAAGCCGACATTCCCAGCATCGCCCTCTTCAGTGCAAAAAGGTGTGCGCGGCATCCACCGTTCATTAAAACGATCTGTAAAGCAGACCGCCGCTGACTTCAGTCTGACCGCCGACACAGATCAAAACGATATTTGCCCATAACAAAGGCGGCTAGGCATTCTGCAACGCAATGGGATGCCAGTACCGACACGCTTAAGATGTATGCTACTTTAAACACTTAAACACATGCTATACGGGTAAAAAGAAAGTTCTTTGTTAACAAACAACTACAAATACTCACATACTTGAGGCGCATTGAAGCACACAACGTACAGTTCATCTTACGGTTGTATATGTGCCAGTAAATGTCACAAATTTGTGCAATTATTTATATTTTGCATGAGATGCAACTTATAAATTCTAAATTCAGATTTTTTTTTTTTTTTTTTTTTGCAGTTGTGAGTTTATATCTCACAATTCTGTGTTTATATCTTGCAATTTTTCTTATAATTGCAAAAGTCAGAATTGTAAAATATAAACATAATTGCAAGAAGAAAATATAAAATTATCAAATAGAAATTAAATGACTTAGTTTTATGTTTTATTAAATATTTTAAGATTTTACGTTTTATTTTTTTTTTATATCCCGTGGTAGGAAAAAAAGCTTTCCATAGAAGTATGTTACTGCTGGCTGTAGCAGTATTGACATATTTTTTTTTTTTATTTATTTATTTAAAGGCAGACATAGTTTGTTCAGTAAACCAAAGTTAAATAAATAAATAAACCCAAGTTTAATCAAATTATAGTGAATAATGTCAAGGATTGCCCCGCTCAAGCTAAACATGCTGTAATATTACAGCTTGACGTGAATGCATAATTTACATGAAAGCCAGAATGTCACTTAATGACTGTCATTTTATCAGAAATTATTTTTTATAAATATTGCAAGGAACTACGAAAAGACATGTCTGGTCAAATTGGACAATGACAGAGGGACTGGCATTCAAGCCCTTCATTACAAACAGGATAAACACAAATCTGTGGAGGCTGGTCTGCGAGAGCACTACCCATTGATCAAGAGGAAAAGTGACAGTTGGCTTAGTGTTCAAGAAACATGGCCAGCACCTCGGTCCTCTCTTCGGAGACCTGAATTATTCACGTCAAGCCAGGGATGAAGTGAAGTACACAACTTTAAGTATATAATGCAGTCAGGAGGACTATCGATCGACTAATTAATTGATTTATGCAGAAAGTAATCGACTACCAAATTATCCATTTGGGTAGCTCGTTAGCTACAATGCATTATTCATACCTGAACTTATTCAAAGAAGGCCGCCATTGTGTTTCCAAGCACTGGGGAAATCTGCTACGTGTGTTAGCATGTTTATGTAACGGTTTAGCCATTGGCTTTGAAACCTTTCCTTTCATAGGGAATATTCTTTGATTCAAACAATCCAGCAGACTGCTTACGTGTTTTCTTCATCTGCGAATACCCACCTGTACAAGTTGTTGAAAATAAAGCATTCTTGGTATTCCTGCCCTCTTACCCAATGCAAACTAACCCTGTCTGTCTATTCTTTCAAGCCCAGGGGAAGGCTGGTGTTCTGTGTGCCCTTGTCTTCGTCGCTCTGTCTTTCAAATCAGACTGCTGTTTGTTCTTTCCAAATACAAAGAGGCTATTTATGCAACAAGCGTCCCAGGAGATAACGCTGGTTAAATAACAAAAATCTGTCCAAGAGAGGGCCCTTTTTTTTTTGCGTGGGAACATAAAGTCTGGCCTGCAAGTTAACAGCAAAGTCACAGTGATATGTGTGATGAATACACCCACATGCTGACACACTGCTCTCTCATGACCGCTGGCCTAGAGCTGCAGCACAGCTGGCATCTGAGTCTCCAAACAATCCAGCGACTGATGTTCAACGAAAAAAAAAAAAAAAAAAAAAACCTTGGCACTTTCTTTGGCCTCGTTTCTTTTACGGTAAGCTCGACGATTGTAATGGAAACCATGGGAAACATGTCTGACAATGTTCTTGCAAACATATAGTCATTTAATGTTTTACAGTTAGAAATAACAAAAATACAATCAATATTTATCACATATCAAATTAGAATATTAAGGTAATTTAATAATATAATACATCCAACAAAACCTGAACAAGAACATGGGTCGTACGAAATAAACTTATTGCATTGTGATTATTTTCATGAAACCTTTTCACCTCAAACATTAATGCAATGCATATGGGTGTTTTGCTTTTCATTTTAAATCCCATCGTTAGTTATTTCACATTTTACGATTATGTATAAATAATTACATTTTTAAAGTTTTACCAATATTTAAAATACATTTGCATTATTTTGGAATGAGATTTTAATCCCTTTAAATAAAACTAATAATACATTTAAATAATTGATAATAATAATCATTACACATAGATTTTTATCACTGTAAAACCATTTTTAAAATATTTCAACTACTGATTGATTTATAATAATAATAATAATAATACTAATAATACTAATGATGCATATTACTTTTATGTATACATTTCATTTAATTTAAAATATAGAAATACAGCATAATTTCAGGGGATTTTAATCATTTAGTACTTTAAGTTGTCATGCTGTTAAATGAATATTTGATATGAGGCTCATAAAATTTTCCAGCAAATTAATAAAGTCTATTTATTTTATATTTTTATAATTATATTACACACTTTTTATATTATATTGCAGAAATTTACAGATTTGATTAAATCTCTAATTGATTGATTATTCTTCAGATCCACACTGTTATGAACAAGAAAAACTGATGCAGACTGACAGAAAAAGGGGTTAAACTACTGCAAAATCAGACTGTAAACCATTAGCTCTGAGTTATCATCCATTTTTGTTCAGTGTTAGCGCTTTACGATAACACATGGTACATCGACTCAAAATGAAGCTATTTAGCAGGAACAGACAGATGGTGAAGGCCGAGGAGGGAATGAATTCTGTCCTCATAATGCATAAGCTTTAAAAGGATTGCTGGTTAAGTGCAGTGTGGATGTTTAAATAAATGATGGCCGGGAGCATGTTTTAGTTGAATCAGGGTCAGGATGGTCAGTTCACACTACAACTACAGCTTTCATTAGACCTGGACTAGAACAAAAGCTAATAACATGTTCTGTTGACTACCTATAGAGAGGAAAGAGAGATTACCTAAAGTTCAGACTATGAAGAAAACAACACAGAGGAAAATTTTCCTCCTGTTACACACTTTACATGAAAGAAAGACGGAAAGAAATCGAACAGCCTTGATGCTTCAACACCGCTGAAAGCTGAAGTCTCTCGTCTGACTCAATGAAGGTGAAAGATGTTATATGTTAAATAAACCAGAGTCTGTTGTGATGCTGTTTTAACACATGGAAGCTCTGAGGATTTAATGCTGTAACTCTATAAAGCTTGGTTCTACGGCACTTTTCCACAACTTTTCTGGATGGCTGGAACGTGCTTTTGAGTGATTAATAAAAGCTTCCAGCAGCCTTGTTCTCTTTCCACACAGATTACAAGAAAACAAACATGGTGAATAGACACATCCCACTGAAATTACTAAGAATTTCAATTATTTATTTATTTATTTGTTCGTTCATTCATTCATGTACTTACTAATATTTTATCAGTTTTTTTAAATAAAACAGCATTATCCAGTTTGGGGGTATATTTTAACCACTAGTAAGTAATAATAGTCATAAATAATTTTAATACAGTACTACATGCTACAATATGGTATGCAAAAAAGACGTGTTTTTATTTATTTATTTATTTGTTTGTTTAACTGCATAATACTTTTATATATAATGCACTAATTTAAAATATTTACAATATTTAAAATAATATAGAATTATTGCATGATTTATACATTTAAATCCTACAGTGAGTAATAACAGTTCCAAAGAGATTTTTATTACTGTACTCTATGTATAAAAATTATCTATGTATTCATCCATCCATCCATCCATCTGTCTATCTGATTGATTGATTGATTGATTCGTTTACCATTACTACTACTAATAATAATAATAATAATAATAGGAATAATAATAATAATAATAATAATGAATTATTTTATCGTTTTAAAAATATGTTATATAACAAATCAATATTTTTTTTTTGGGGGGGGGGTTCTTTACAGTTAAGAAAAAGTCAAACCACAAAAAAAGTATCAATAATAATAATAATACAATTTCAATAATCAATAATAATACAATTGAATGAAGTATTAGGTCTGTAATTCAACTCCTGGGCAACCGTTCAAAAGCGAGTTTCCCGTTTCCCGTTTCCCGTGTGGCCCTCTTCCAGCCTGCTGCTTCCTGACGTTTACGATCTGAAGCCCTGTTTCTCCTGGTCAGTGGGTCACACAGTTACTAATGGGGGTCCCGACAGGCAGGCCGGGGGATGTAGAGAATCCCAAGAGAATCATCGTGCCCCTTTAATTGGGGTGCTTGGGAAAATAAATGACGGATTATGACCTATAAATGGGAATTTATGTGCCCATTATACCTGCTGCTGATCTGCTCGGAAATGGTAACGGTTTAATTAGCTATGCATTCGCTGGCCGTGTCCTAACCTCCTAATTACGGCTTTTTCTGAACGGGCCTCATTCCCATACATACACACACTGCTATAGTCTCTCGCCCAATTAAGTCATTTGCAGCTTTATTTAGCTATATGATAGTCTAAGCCCTATTTCTAAACTATGTGAGACTCGCCTTGTGGAAGATGTCAGAGAGGCTTTATGAAATCAGAATCTCATTAGAAAGATGTAGATCCAGCAGGGACTTCAGGTATTAAATGCACTTGCATGTACTTTAACGTAACAAGGGAGGATTAGAAAAGATCATCGCTCGCTCTGGAGTCGGTGTAATATCAGCTGCATTGATTGGTCTGATCGAGGCTTTGGAGCCAGACTCAAATATTTGCACAAGGAGCCGACGTTAACGCTCTGATACGAAGAGATCGTTAGCATCTTCTACATCTTTACTCTTCAGAGCTGATTTACTGCCAGAGCGGGACGTTCTGGAGAGAGGAGTGACTCATTAAAACTAAGATTTCAGTTCCACAGAACCTGAACGAGAGTCTTCAATTCCCAGTTAATGAAGGAAATCGATTGTACTGTAGGCTCAATTCAATTTACATGGGGGACGTTTAGAACTGATTTCTACCAAACACTGACATCACTGTGAATATTATTATAATGAATTATTATATGAATAGATTTTTTAAAAGCAAAGTCTTCTAGGTCAGTGGTTTTCAACCTGTGGTCTGCGGCCCCCTAGTGGGTCGCGGTGGTATTGCAGGTGGGCCGACAATTATTTTCTGTTCATTTTCAGTCCATTCTAGGGATGTGCGATAAAATAAATCCTCATAAAATCACGATTTGAGCATGCGCGATTTCTAAATCGCTTTATAGGACGATTTTCCGCGGTCCTGACCTCCCGTAGTATGCTATCTGATCCAATCAGAATGCATTTCGCCTAGCGCGAGAACAGAACAGACTGGGCATATGCCTAACTCCAGGTTCACACTGCGCCTTTTTTATGAGCCCATGTTAATGGATCAGAGCGTTCACACTGCACGCGGTAAAAGGCTAGAAATAAAAAAGTGCGAGAAAAATTAATATCTAACACATGAGCATAGAGAGAGTTGTGAGTGTACAGGACGCAGTTTAAGTGAGAGGAGACACATTTTAAGTGTGCAAAGGAAATCTGCTGCAAACAGAGAGATTGGCGCTCGTGCATTATTTTAATGTGCTTTCGCGTTATATTTATGTGCTCTCGCTGCTCACCGCATACACATACTGTATACACACTGTAAACACCTGAGGCACCACTACAATGAATGAGCTCCATGAACAATGCACGGCAAAAAAGAAAAAAAAAGTCCCTGTACACAGGATTTTTTTATTTTTTTTTGCCATAAGTCTATACATTTTGTGATAATTGATAGTGATAATTTTGACTTATGTCTGTTCTAGAGACGTTACAACTTTTTGATAAAGCTCTAATTGGTTTTCTTTTGGAAATATGTTTCAAATTAATCCTGAATGCATTTATGACTGTAAAAGCATATCGGTGTGTGTCACAATCGCAAAATTGATCAAACAAATCGCGATATTTAAAAATATATATTGCACAGCCCTAGTTCATTCAATAAATACAGTTAACAATCTAGTTTCTGAGTACTAAGTTATTAACCCAACAATAGCGGGGTCAGTTATTTTTTTTTTTAAGTGGGCCGCGCAAACATATGTGTGTGTTTGTTAGGGCCGCGAGCTAAGAAAGGTTGGGAACCACTGTAGAACATGTTATCTCTAACATTGGCCTATATGATACAATGACAGCTCTAACAAAAGAACGCATGAACAAACAAAAGAATGAAGGACAGACAGACTAACAATAGAATTAAATCAATGATAGAACAAACGATGGATGGATGGATGGATGGATAGACGGAAAGATGGATAGATAGATAGATAGATAGATAGATAGATAGATAGATAGATAGATAGATAGATAGATAGATAGATAGATAGATAGATAGATAGATAGATAGATAGATAGATATACACACTCCGCACTTTCACATCGACTCAATGCGAACGAAGACACAGAGCAATGAAATAAAACACCAAATCCTTCAGTTCCACTCATCTGACATCAGCTCACACAAGAGTCTGCCATAATTAATGTGGAGAAGAGAGCCTTGAAGGAACATCAAGCTCCCTCCCGTCACCTCAACAGAAATGAAAAGAGAACCAAGAGTAAGAAGACATCAAACACACAAATCACTGAGAACGCACTCATTCCCTCTCTGACATATGGAAAATGAAATTGCCATCTAACATATAGGAAGCTTTCAAAAGACTTTCAGAGGAATGTGAACGCATACTGTATATTAAAATATGATTCACCCCATAGCAAAGAGATATCACATGAGATCTCTTTCATATTTTGATTGTTTCTCATACAGCAATGAGGTTAAATGGAGAGCAAATTGAGCCTCCTGCTTCTCATACTATCCATAATAAATAAATAAATAAAAATTATCTTTATATACAATTGTTGCAAATAAATAAAAAAGGAAAAGCTATATATATATATCACTTAACATCTATAGAAACATAAATTATAAATAATAAAATATAATACAAATATTAAATAAAAAATATAAAAAAGTGTGATTTCTTTTATTTAATCTTAAATTTCCAGAGAACCTATTATATTAATATAAAAACAAAAAATGTATTTAACCAAACAATTCACTAAATATGTTACTTACTACCTGTCAATAATATTCTTTAAAGAACTATCAACAAAATATTAAACACCCAGTTAAATAGAAATATGGGAATATATGATCAAAATACAACCTTATTTTTTCCTCAAACTCTCCCAAGGCCAAATTATAGTAGTATAGAGTTATTCATATTAATTTCATAGCTCTGCTCTCTTTATCAGCATCTCACTTGTGTTTTTATTTCTCCTAAAGAAGGTTTTTTTGACACAAAATTGATACTGCAAAACATTCCTGAGAAAACATTTTTATTTCTTGAGCAATGAAATCCCAGCATAAGGTTTGCTGTGGGATCTGCTGCTCTCCTGACGTCTGTGACCAAAACCTGTCTGGGGTCAAAGGTCACAGGCTTGTTCCTTCCAGTACTTTCACACTGACACTCTAGCTTCTGCCGGTTTCATTGGTCCTGAGCTCCCGCAGCACACAGGGCATCCACTGTAACGGCCAGCTGAGAATACGGTTCAGTCTCACTTCAGGAAACTTCCCAAGCTCTTTCTGGGCCCCTCGTCCACAGGACGGTCCTAGAGTGAAACCTGACGCCTGCTGTGTCGGACGTTATCGAGGCTGACCACCCAAACGCTCGGGCCGCTGAACCCACACACGTCACATCAACCTCAACACAGTCTGCATCTGTCTACTCAAAAATACATCATGATACATACCATTACCTGTACTATAACGAGCACGTATTTGCTTTGTTTTATTGTGATTTATAACATTTTCTGCATAATCAAAATGTCAGGATGGTACAACTGTCCTAACAGACTATTTTTGTTATTTAATCATTTAATTATATCCGCAAACTTCAGGTGGTGCAAATAAACCATATTTCAACCTCATTCTAATTCCTCACACAGAAAATAAAATAAAATAAAATAAAATACTTATTTTTAGGACCAATATTATTTTGACATCAATTTAAAGACAATTTACTGTTTCATCCCAATTATCATTCGTCACACAGTATCTTTTACTACATAAAACATTTATAAATAAAATGAAATAAAAAATTCAATTCAATTCAGTTAAGAAAAACATACAGTGCTTCAGATTTAAAAAAAAAAAGAATTATACAATGAATCCTAGTCCATTATAATTTTAATATTAATTTAAAGACAGTTGACCATGTTTCATCCTAATTCTCATTCCTTACACACTATTTTTTTACTAAATTAATTATTAAATATTCACTATTTATAATCATTTACCATTAAAAAACCAACATAAACACAAGGAGCACATTATAAGAACTAAAATAAGATTAAGATAAAATCAGAAACGCTTCTACATTTCCAGACTGAATTGTGGCCCGTATCCACTCATCAAACGCGGTCCCGTCTCATTAGTCCATTAGCGATACGCAGTGCTGATTTGGGGTGTCCTGACCCGTGCGTCTCAGCTTCTGAATGTTGACAGAGCTCTGGATTCCAAGCCTTGTATAAATGATATATGGCACACGTTTGTATTCCCTTGTACCCATGTAGACTGTCAGCACTGGTAAACCTCCAGTAATGAGTTTACTTGTCAATGTGCCATTTTCAAGTTCCCAATAACCACCGCACCGCAGCGCAGAGCCGTACAATGTGAACACACATCACCCCGCCGCTCAACGCTGATTTGTTTCATTTAATTTTCTGTGTGTAACAAGGATTTGACAAGCGTAAAAACAAATCTCCCTTGATTGATAGGCCTGCGATTCCAACATGGTCAAGCATTACAATCATCATAAAACCACCATAAAACCTGCATTACATCAACACATTATTACATACAGCTCAGGCATCAATCATCAGCTCGATTACGCATGTTTAGAATCAGTCATATCTGAAAAAGAAAAAGATTTACTGAACAGCTGACTGTAAACCCGCTATTAGTAATCAATCAATCTATAAGAGCTTCCTGATTGGATGCTCATCCATATTAACAAATCAGCCTCATAAAACTGAAACGCAGATCTGTGATATATCACTCCACAGAAGCTCGCTGTCAAATCTACCAGACCAGACCCTAGTCTTTCTCTCAGTACAGACAGACAAGGCCACATCTGATGATCTGATAATAACTCTTCACAAAGCACTCAGAGAAAAGGTCTGTGTGGGTGGAGACGAACGAGAATACTGCAAAAGATGTGAAACTTTCACTCAGAGGCTAAGAGAAACTACGCAAGGAAACACAGAGAAAGTTGGTGATCACATATGTCAGGGGCTTTCAGACGGAGATCTGGGAATGCAAGAGAATAAACGGAAAAGTCAAAGGGAAAAAATAGAAAAAATATTTGTCAAAAATGATGTTTAGGGCTGTCAGGGTTCAAATGTAAACTTTAAATTTATTAAATATATTTGACAATTTGTATGCACTGGTTTAAAACAATATTTATTGTAAAAAGTGATTTACAGATAACAGCAAAAATATTAGGCAGCACAGCTGCTTTTAACATTGATAGTGATCAGAAATGTTTCTTGAGCAGTAAATCATCATATTTTCATGATTTCTGAAGATCATGTGACACTGAAGACTGGAGGAATGATGCGGAAAATACAGCGGAGCTTCACAGAAATACATTACACTTTAACACAGATTCACACAATTATTTAAAATCACAAAAATATTTCATATTTTTACTGTTTTTGCTGTATTTTTTGTAAATAAAATAAATGCAGTCTTGG
The DNA here is from genome assembly GCF_023724105.1 of Carassius gibelio. Lineage (NCBI taxonomy): Eukaryota > Metazoa > Chordata > Actinopteri > Cypriniformes > Cyprinidae > Carassius > Carassius gibelio. The sequence goes on from NC_068419.1 coordinate 18,308,284, forward strand.
TGAGCAGAAGATACTTTTTTTTTTTTTTTTTTCAAAAAATGAAAAAACATTTACAGGCTCTTAATGTGCAAACACTAGTTCAGATTATATTTTAGGGATGGGTACATTGAAAGAGGAATATCATGCATATATAAAGGTCCTTAGCACAGAAATAATTGAAGAATATGCAGAACACACGTGCTAATGTGCATCATCAGTAATGTAATGAACTCTTCCCTGACGAGAGCAGCAGCACAGACAACAGCACACATAAAAAACACAAGCAGAAAGAGACAAGAAAACAGAGCACAAATACAGTCAGTCATGCTCTGCTGTCAGATATTAAAGGAAAGACCTGATCGCCTGCTTTATTGATCAATTCCCCATCAATATTTCATGTGATAAAAGAGGGCGAGGATTTCACAATCATGAATCATGAATCCAGAATCAGAACACAGTTCGTGTGGAGGAGACGTTGCTTAGGAACAGAACGCTACGGCTTCACCTTCAGCTCATTCACCATCCAGCTCCAGTGAAGGCTAATTGTGATCTGAGGATGCCAAATGATGCCATAAATAAATCCAAAAACAGAAAATCAGTGGATCAGACGGGTTCGGAGTGAAATCTCTGACTAGTGTCACAAAGATATCAGTGAATGAGTTCCACATTTATAGCGGTGCATATCAGGATTAAATGTTTCAGTTATATTTGATCCCCTCAAAAACAAAATATGTTTTTTCTATTACTTTTTTTAATTATGACATTTCTATAAAAACTAAGTACAATTTAATTAGCATTTATTGCATTTTTATTTACTACTTACAGGACACTTTTTCAATAAAGAGAATAGTTTCATTGAAATTCAAAATTATTTTATTAAAATGAATGGAATTTTCTATGACAATCGCATTTTTAATTTTGATCTTTTCTTACATTTAATAAATAATGATTTACTGTTGTTTTTGTTTTCATTAAGAAATTACAACGAGGTGGACGTGCTTAATTGAAAATATTTTTATTATAATTTGAGGGTCTTAAAATAGGCTTTGTGAGTTTGTAAATTTACTGTAAATATTCACACACACATACATACACACATACATACACACACATTTTTTCTTTTATTTTTTGTGTGTGTCTGTTTTATTTTAAGCATGGCACAAGCATGTTCCTGACAGGCTACATATACAGAAACATGCATCTTCTATAGCATGCTGCTCTTGCTCAGGTTTCTTCATAAGAAAAGGATGCAGCTCGCTGGCAGTGTTCACAATGAGCTCTCTTCTGCCCATCAGAAGAGTGTTTCTAAGCAACCCTGCATCCCGGCGGGGGGTGGGGGGGGGATGCTGCATTGTGATGGAGCCACGAATACAAATCAGAGCAGAAATACAAGAGAGACTGAGAGAGACGCCACAAACAGGTGAGAGGAATATTTCACACGCACCACACCATCCTCACCAACAGAAATAAAACACCGTCTCTGGGATTAGCTTTTCGCATGTGCTGTGGGAAAAAATTACAACCACAATCCGTTTACAAATAAAGTGTTGCAGAAAATAAAAATGTCGAGCTGAAACATATTTTATTTATATATTTTAAATGAGAACTGGGTAAATAAATGTTTTTTTTTTTATTTCAGCAAATTTATTTGCATCCAATTTACGTCATATCAGCATATACATACTAGTAATTATATGGTACTTCAAAAGAATAACTTGGCATTACTATGTTACTGTGTGTAAACATCATAGTGAAAGAGTACAGTTTAGTTAGTGTAAAAAGAAAACACACAAAAAAGTGGAATAAAATAAAATAAAATGTTGGTCTATTATGACATTTGACAATGAATATCACTTTTCAATTTAACTATAATATATCGGCATATCGGCATTATATCGGCACCAATCACCAAAAAGTCGAACACTAGAATAAAAGAAAACTATTTATTGGTATTTTTTATAAGAAATGAGGTAGACATAGAGTTAGGGTTAGGGTTAGGGTTAACTGTGTTCTTACAACAGGCTTTGTGAATAAATAAATAGAATAGAATAGAACAAAATAGAATGGAATAGAATCTATCTGTCTATCTATCTATCTTTTTTTAGCACATCCCACTTGCATCATAAGCTAGTAATTTTATGGTACTTCAAAGGAACCAGGAATTACTATGGTACTTTGTGTAAACGTAGTACAAGAGTCTAATTGTATTTGTGTAAAAAGAAAACAACTCTAAATAGAAGGATCTTCAGGAGACAGATTAAACGCTGCAGTCATGATGTTTATAGATATGTTTCATAAAGCACCAAAGCAAGCGTATGAAAAACATACATTCACATGCGGAGGAGGCTGCCGCTTTCAAACCGTGTAATTACTACATTCCTGTGGATGCGTAATATCCAAATAAACACATCTCCAAACAAAAAAAAAACTAATTAATGGGAGGAATTGGAAATTATGTTAATTCCGTAATGGTGCTTGTGTGTATCTCGAGGCTGTAGCATTTGCATACAGTAAGAGGAGGGCAAAACGAAGCGTTCGTTTGAGAAATCAAGTCAACAGAAGCCCTCCAGAAACTGACAACACCGCACACACCATATTTGAGATCATTTTGTGGTTGCCATGGCAAAGATGCTAAAAAGGTGCTTTAAAACAGCATGAAGTGAAATGAGTATGGCCTCACAAGCCATATATATGCTAATGACGAACCCGGAAGCACAGCAGCCTCAGACATACAGGAGATGTGCAAAAATGTCAAAAGGATGATCTGGTTCTTTAACAAGTTCGATACGATACAGTGGTGTCACGGTTCAGTTCAGTACGGAGGTAACTGGTTATGTCGCAATGTTGGAAATATTTCTATTTTAAACTATGAAGGCGAGCCAATGGATGTCACACACAAGCACTGTGCAATCTTTGTGCAAGAGTTAAGGCCCGTTCACACCAAGAACGACAACTATACAGATAACGATATTAGCGTCCACACCAGCGAAAGATATCGTCTGTTTATTCTGAAGTGCACGCGCATCTGACGCTTTGAAATTCTGCGCTAGTGAAGCAGGATGGATTCTAATTGGCTGTCAATATTTATATCGTTCATCAGCTGGAAAAAAATCCTTCTGAAAGTTGTATTGCATGTATTCTGCAATACAGCAATACAGCAACTAAACATCAATAACACTGCACTGAACACACAAGAAAAGTCAGTATGACTCTTCATTATAGAGTGGGAAAATAAATGATAAGTATTCTGACACATTAGCGTTCATCTTTAATCCGGAGACACCCACATGGCGCTCTACAGGGGCCCAGCAGGGGTCATTTCTCTCACAGTATTTCCCTCGATGAGCAGAGGGGCTTCACTAAGGAGCTGAGCTCATTTAAGATAATTGCTCATGTTCTCCCTCAAGTCTTATCAGAGGAGGGGAAAAAATACATTTTATGGAAAAATATTCTGAGTGCTTTGTGATCCCAAAGCATTTGTGCAATCAATACTCAGGTCATTACTATAGACTAAAATATACTGCTTTGCTTAGTTTGATGACTGATTGTAAAAATTTCGTTCTGATTTAGGTTTGCTTTGGGAAACAGACTGCACAAAGAAGGAATTAACAGAACCCTTGTGCATTAATATGCAATTTTGTCTGCAAAACATAACTACATTTAAAGCTTCTAGATTTGTTTAGAAGTTTAGAAGAAATCCAGGTGGATTTCTGCAGTATCAAATAATTTGTCTAACTCCAGTTTTCACAACAGAAGAGATGGAGCACCAATGAGTAGAACAGAACGTGAGGGTCTGAAGATATTGGATTTTTTCAATGTACAAGACAAGTACAGTAATGCATCCTAAGAACACAAACACCCCATTAGAGGTTAACATATCATCTACCTGACAAAACTCAATCTAAAATACAAATTAGGAAAAATCATAATCACCATAGATAACCTGACATTAAAATTCTTGCGGATACTGAAAAGGCAACAATTGTTTTCATAAAAATACTGATTAATGGTCAATACTCTAATTCTGACCAATACCTATATTTTTTTTAATGCTATGACTGTTGCCAATTAACCAATAAACGGCTGATATTCTAATTCTGACCAATACAGATAAGCAAATAACTATTTTTATATTATGAAAATTAGCCAATAAGTGACCAATATTCCATCTCAGTCTAATAATGATAATACTCTTTTTACGCTATATCCTTTAAACCAATATATAGCTGATATTCAAATTCTGACAGATACTGAATAAAATGATTGGCTAATTATTTTCATACTATGACCATTAACCAATAAATGTCCGATATTCAAATTCTGCCAGATAGCCTACCAATAAACCAATAGTCACTTTCATACTATAAACATTAACCAATAAATAGCCAATATTCTAATTCAGACTGGTACTGACAATCCAATAATCACTTTTGTGCTATGTCCGTTAACCAATAAATGGCTGATAATCAAATTCTGATTGATAAACCGAAAATGATTTTCATACTATGACCATTAACCGATAATGGTCGATATTCAAATTCTGACAGATACCGATAAACCAATAATAATTTTCATACTATGACCGTTAACCATTAAATGCCCAATATTCAAATTCTGTCTGTTAGAGATGAGCCACTAAGTGTTTTCACACTATGACTAATAACCGATAAATAACCGATATTCAAACTGTGGTCAATAACAATAAACTGATTGTTATTATCCTTATTATGACTGATGACCAATAAATACATACTAAATAAATCTAACAACAGAAATGGTACCGCTATACAGAGCATCACGATTAATCAGCCAATGAATGGAGCCAATATAAATAAATTGACATTCACAATGGGGTTGATTTACGCTCAGCATCATGGGATGAGCAGGGATATCTTGAATTCCACCCCCAACAAGAGTAAGTCACAGGTCAGACAGTGGCCAGCTGCGTCCGAGCAGCCAATAACCCTGATGTCACTGTCGCTTACATCAGCAGTCTCTCTGCGGGCCTGAAATATGGGCTGGGATGGCAGGAGGGAGACAGTGTGGTCACATGCATTGATCCACAACAGAAGCTGTCACAGTCATATCCTTAAGCGCTCTACGTAAACAGCACTAGAGAGAGTTGATTTGCAGCATACTAGCTACTTAAAGAGAGCAATCCGTCCAGGGTGATGAGGTGTTTCAACACAGACACTCAAGCTGGAAGTAAATCAAAGGGGTAAACAGGGTTTAACTCGAGTTCAAAGGGTGATTCTTGCCTTTTGTGCTGCTTGTGTATCGGAGAGATAAAATGGCCCAATTCTGTTCGCTTTCCGAGGTAAAAGCAGCAGCATATGAAATATTCTAGCTGGAGGTGGTTATAGCATACATTAAGCATTAAATGGTATGAAAACATGCAATGGCTGAGGGTGCTAATGGTACATGAAGTGCTGCTTGATACAAAGGTGATGAGTTTGGATAACGCAAATAATATGAGGTGATTCAGTCGGATTGCGCACAAGCGTTTCCAAGGCCCCGGCTTTTTCTTGTGATATTGATCAACATGTGCTTCTACTGGGTGGCACTGCAACACACACAATAGGAGTTTGATTGCTGTGAGCAGCCTTGTAAAAGAGAAATTAATAGAAAAGACGTTGAATGAGAGAGACATCAAATGAGAGAGAGAGAATAAGGGAATGAGACCGTATAAAAGAGAACGGGCCATGTGGTGAGAGGGAATTTTTGGAGCGGCAGAAAATTCAATTAAATGCCACACAAGAACAAAGCAGTCAAGCTGTCAGTGGACAGAGCACCATCAGTCTAAAGCAGGGTGAGTGACCCCTTTCCTACCACCAGACACTGAAATTAAAAGAAAAGTTCACTCAGAAATAAAAAATGTCATTATTTACACACTCTTGTGTCATTCCAAACCCGTATGACTTCCTTCTTCCCTGGAAAACAAACATTCTGCTTTCCATCACCATTACGCTGCTCTTTTCCATTTAAAGAAAGAACACAGTGACCAGGAAAAAGGTCAAGCTGCAAAAGAACCAAGCAGTCAATCAAAGAAAAGCACATATTCTGTTCTCTAGTAGGGCTGGGCGTTATGGAGCAAAAAATATATCTCGATATATTTTGCTATATCTCGATATACGATATATATCTCGATATCTTTACAGGAAAAATAACCCCCAAAAAACTACTGCAAAAACAAATATGGCAAATATTACATGTTAAGGGGCCTATGAAACATTTTATTTTTTTCTTCACCATATGTTTTATTGTTACCTAATTCTGTGTGCATAAATGCATAAAAACAACTTAATTAGTTAAAAAAAAAATCTTAAAATAGCCTTATGTGAAATGTTTTTTTCCCTTCAGAAATTCTGTGTATTTACATTTTACTGATTATCAAATGAAGGCATAAAACATTCATTTAATTTATCTTTTAATTATTTAAAATTAAGCAAACTTTATTTTTTTGGTAAACAAAGGGGATTTACTATTAAAAATAAAACATGGGAGAAATGTTGTGTGATTATTCCTTATAAAATTATGTTCGTTTCATTTTAATAGTAGTAGTAGTGGGCTATCTACATTCTGCTGTACAATAGTAATAGATTTCTGTCAAATACTTTTATTGTGACGGGTTTACCTTTACAGTTCTGTGTATGTGATACCACAGTCTATGATGTGATATGAGCTAGTTTTACTCAAATCAAACGGTCAGATGCTCATGAAGTGACTCTCAGTGCAGTTCTGGAGATGTTCCTCATGTGTTCACGTCTTTATTTAGAGAGAGGAAAGACAATGAAATCAGCGCGAGCGTTATGCGAGCTTCCGTGTTTAATGAATGAAGACGCGCTTCTGCTCCATTCGTTGACACAGACACGCAGAACATGCAGGATTCATATTTAAATAGACTTTTCCGGGTTAATATTTGCAGATATTAGTCCATTTCGCGATTTGATGTAAGTGCATGACCGACTTTTGATTAATTCATTTAAAATTTGACCAATTCCGTGACATTCCGCGTTAAACTGTAGATTCCATTTTTATGACTGGATTCCGCGATTCCGTCCGCGTTTCATTGGGCCCAACAGTAGACATCTGCCTGCCGTTCGCCCTACGCCTTAAAACTGAAGTATCTCCATATAATGGAGCCAGTTGTCTTTTTTTTTTTTTTTTGGACTAGTTCTCTACACGCGAGGTGAGAGGGGACAAAAGCAAGGAGGCGGGGGGCGAGCACAGCACAGGGAAGGCAAACAAGCAAAGTGGCGGAATCAGAATATAAACAATATATCGATATATACGATATGTCAAAATCCATATCGTGTTTAAAAAATATCTCGATATATTTTAAATATCGAGATATCGCCCACCCCTATTCTCTAGCTATGTGAGTTTTATGTGGGGAAAAATTACAAATTTGAATCAATATTTGCTTAATCTTTCATTCTACCATATTTGCTCTTTTTTTAATTTGCATCCTTTTAAATATTTTGTGAATAAAAAAATATTTTTTTCAGTAATTTAAATAAAGCTAAAATAAAAAAATCTAATCATAGATTCATTTACATTTTTCATATAATATTCACTTTTAAAATTACCTTGGCAACTAACTTGGTATAAACTGAAGTACTAAAATTTCTATAAACCTCATGAAACCCAAAGCCAATTTATTATGAATAAAAAATATTATAAAAGTAATATTACATGAGACATACGAGTGAAATTAACTACGGCAGTGGAGCCATTTTTAGAAAAATACAGGTTTGTTCTGCTACTGTAAGGCTTCAAATGACTGGGAATATATCAAATGAATCAAATAAACTACATTTATGGTCTTTTATAGTGCTTTAACAGCCACTTTCGGAGCTTGAAAGTTCTTGGTCGCTGTATATTTCCATTGAAGGAAGAGAGCAGCGTGAACATTCTTCTAAACCTCTCCCTTTTGCTGAAGAAATAACATCAGAAGAAATTTTCTTTTTCAATTGAATCACTACTTTAAATGCAGGGAAAAGCATTAAATACACTCACCGACATTTCAATTCAAATGATTTTTCATCCGCATACAAGACAGTAGAGCCAGAGCTTCAATAACAAGCCTGTTTGATTAACATGCTCCAAAATAACACTACTGTCGAGTAACTGACAGACTGGGTTTTTTCACACAATAAGTTCATCTGGGAACACATAAAAGCAGTAGTTTGCGAGTAAGTTATAAAATCGATCCCTTCTCTTAACCGTTGCACAAAAACAGATGAAACCCGCTCTCTATTAGCCTTCGCTAGCATAACTTTAGCTTGTTTCATCCAGACTGCATTTACAACACTGAAAGAGAGCAGTGAAAGGACTGCACTTCCTCATCTAGAGCGATCAATCTGTTATGAGAAGCTAGCGCGCGGCGGTGGACTCTTTCAAAAGGTAAACAGACTGAATAATTTCTCTGCCAATTACCAAGACAGTGGAGAGGGCCCAGACAAGAGCGAACATTGACAAATGCAGCCCGCCGCTCAATTTTCCCAGCAAATCCCCCTCCGTACCTGACACTTAGACAATAAGAAACCCTAATGGGTATTTATGCTGGCCCTGCCATTTAATTCAGGGTTCCTTCACTGGTCAAAATTGATTCTCCAAAGCCCATTGAATTTAGGCTGTTTGCCGCTTCATGTGGCGCACTCTATTTTTCCTGTCCTGTCAAGAACACACGGGATAAGAGAGCAGGAGACAGAATCAAGAATAAAGATCAAGAGGTACGGCCAAACATTGACAATGCTTCTGACTCGAATCACTGAAAGTGCAAGTGGAGATGCTGTCACATTTACATACTGAAAGAAAATTATTTCAGTAATATCTCATCTGTTTCTCTCAGACAACCGAGAGCTTCTCAAAAGATCGGAGGGGGAAAAAATACTCAACAACCTTGATATATCTCTGATCTCTGAAATTTTAGTAAATTTCCTATTCTGAGCTAAGACATTCACAAACATTTTTATAACTCTATATTATTTTTCGTACCAAATTTCAAAATTAATACTTTTGTTCAGGGACAATGTGAGTTAACTGATCAAATATTTAGTGTCTTTACTTTCTTTATAAACAGCAAAGACATTAATAATGGTTTCTATTTTAAAATAGGTTTTCTATTTCCATTTAATAAATGCTATCCTTTTTAGATTTCAATCTTTTAATCATAATGCATCACGGTTTCCACAGAAACATAAATCAGCACAACTGTGTTCAACATTGATACTAATCAGAAATGTTTCTTGAGCAGTAAATCATCATATTTTCATGATTTCTGAAGATCATGTGACACTGAAGACTGGAGGAATGATGCTGAAAATACAGCGGAGCATCACAGAAATACATTACACTTTAAAGAGCCACACAGATGGGAAATCAAAAATTACCTGTATTACAGTGTATGATGTAGCTGTCCATCAGTGTAAACAATGTGCAAATAATTAAACCAAAAAGTACACGATTTATAAAGTTATTGGCTTCTAAAGTAAGGAGTCGACTCTGAATCGCTGAAACGAGTCGTTATAGATTTCAAATCTTTTGCCAATCTCTATGTACGTCACTAGAAACACTTTGCATAATAATCTCCGCCTACCGTCTTAGCTCTGAGCTGCCCCACCCCCCACACAGATGCTCTGGTTGGTGTGAGAGCATCATGTCGTGGAGACAATGTGCGTGTTTAATTGTAAAGGCAAGTTTGTTTTATTTTCACTGCCGAAGAATGAAGATCAGACGAACCAATGGCTAAAATTCATTTTTACCACAATAACAGAGCAGTACAACAAATCCTTGTTGTGTTCACAACATTTCACTGACTGCTTTTCTAATCTCGGTGAGTACAGCGAGATTTTCAAAGTGTTTGGCCATAAAAGAGGGTTCATTACCAACTTTATTTAGACCAACGAGCATCTCCGAATCACAACGTGAAGTATGATTAAGAAGTTATGTGTTTGTTTTCTCCCGAGCGTCTTATCAGTATGTGTATTTTTTTATCCTTGGCAAGCATTAACTTTAAAAAAGTAAATAAATAAATAATGCTTACCATTCATTCATTCATTCATTTATTATTATGTATTATTTTACAAGAAACAACCAAAACTAAATCTATACTTATGAAAAAAGCAAGAACTAAATTATACTTTCCAAGGTTTTCCTGAATAAATAATTGCATTTCTTTAAAAAAAAAAAAAATAATAATAATTAATCAACTAAATACATTTTTAAAAAGTAATCTTGACTTTATATCTCAGAACCTGATGAGTCTCAAAACTTTTTAGATTTTAAACTTTCTCTCACATTCAGCCTACCTTTTCAAATCAATGGCACTGTGTAACATACTCTAACACTTCATAAATGCCCCATAACTCACTGCAGGCAACATCTGAACACATCAAGACATGGCTGCTCGTTCAGATCTTGCCGAACAACCTGCTGCTACTGAACTTAAGATAATGCTAATTAAGCAAGTTGAGAGAACATCAGCAGAACCTCAGCTCCTCCAGCTGTATCACAGCAGTCACAGCACATTGACCAGAGACTGAAGCGTATGTCTGCCGTCCTTTACTGCCTTCCACCGTCTCTCTCTTCTCTTCCTCTGGGACAACAGCTGCCGAAACAGATGACGGGATTTAACGCTTCATTATAGTCCCATGCTGAAGAGATCCCGGAAACCACGTGAGAGACACAAAGGGAGAGCGAAAGGAAGAGAAATGAAATGTATGCTGGAAAAAGTGAAGAACGCGAGCTGCCGCTATGGAATCATGGGTAATGGAGGAGAGCTCTGGAGGCCGGGCCAGAGGTCCTGAACCTGTCTGATGAGGTGCAGATTAAAAGAGATGGAGGGAGAGAGAAAATGAAAAAGAGAACTCCCAGAGGAGAGTTCATTATCATCCAGATGTCACTGTACCACCTGCTTCCCCCAAAACTGACAGAGAGAGAGAGAAACACATTCCAACACACTGGATAAGATCTAATATCTGCTGCATGAGAAAAAAATAATTAACCAAATGACAAGAAAACAAAAGTCCACCAGATGAACATAGGTACCTTCTATTCATACAGGTGCATCTCAATAAATTAGAATGTCGTGGAAAACTTTAATTATTTCAGTAATTCAACTCAAATTGTGAAACTCTTTAAATAAATTCAATGCACATAGACTGAAGTAGTTCAAGTCTTTGGTTTTTTAAATTGTGATGATTTTGGCTCACATTTAACAAAAACCCACCAATTAACTATCTAAACAAATTAAAATACTTCATAAGACCAATTATAAAAAACATTTTAGTGAGTGGTTGGCCTGCTGGAAGTATGTCCATTTACTGTACATGTACTCAATACTTGGTATAGGATCCTTTTGCTTTAATTACTGTCTCAGTTCAGCGTGGTGTGGAGGTGATCAGTTTGTAGCACTGCTGAGGTGGTCTGGAAGCACAGGTTTCTTTGACAGTGGCCTTCAGCTCATCTGCATTTTTATTTTATTTTTTTACAGACAGCAGATGATGCATATTTTATTTATAGTTTGATTACGGAAATTTCATGTCATGTTCGAATACATATTCGAATATTGAATAAAAAGTGCAGCCCTAGTGTGGGCAGGTGCCAAATCCTGCTGCAAAATGAAATCAACATCTTCAAATAGATTTCTTGGTAAACGGGTGCAAGTGACCAGCAGATGACATTGCACCACAAATCATCACAGACTGTGGAAATTAAACACTGGACTTCAAGCATCTTGGACTATGAGCTCCTTCCTCCAGACTCTTGGACCTTGGTTTCCAAATGAAATACAAAACTTGCTCTCATCTGAAAAGAGGACTAGGACCACTGGGCAACAGTCCAGTTCTTCTTCTCTGACGTTGTCTGCGGTTTCAGAAAGTTCCTCAATACGTCTGTGTGTGGTGGCTCTGGATACCTTGTTTCCAGCCTCAGTGCATTCCTTGTGAAGTTCACTCAAATTCTTGAATCTATTTTGTTTGACAATCCTCATAAGGCTGCGGTTCTCTCGGTTGGTTGTGCATCTTTCTTCCACACTTTTTCTTCCACTCAACTTTCTGTTAACATGCTTGGATACAGCACTCTGTGAAAAGCCAGCTTCTTTGGCAATGAATGTTTGTGTCTTACTCTCCTTGTGAAGAGTGTCAATGATTGTCTTCTGGACATCTGTCAGATCAGCAGTCTTCCCCATGATTGTGTAGCCTAGTGAACCAAACTGAGAGACCATTTTGAAGGCTCAGGAAACCTTTGCAGGTGTTTTGAGTTGATTAACTGATTGGCATGTCACCATATTCTAATTTTGTTAAATGTGAGCCAAAATCATCACAATTAAAAGAACCAAAGACATAAACTAGTTAATTTACTTTATACATGAGTTTCACAATTTGAGTTGAATTACTGAAATAAATTAACTTTTCCATGACATTCTAATTTATTGAGATGCACCTGTGTAGGAGCTGCAATGTTACAGTCACAATAAAAAAAAGATTATTAAAGGTTTTCTGGAATATTTTTGATTCCGTACAACACAATGTTACATGCACTGCAAGTCTAAATTAAATTAAATTTTAGTTTCATAATAACAGAAACTGTTCAGCCCTTTTGCTCCCTAATACATTATTTGGAGGTTATTATCTTTCTCGTTCTACTGTATGAATATGTGAATAATAATACCCAAATGGCAACGGTGAAGGGTGCTTCACTTTGCAAATGGATAAATCTTGTTTTGCCTCTTTCCCATTCACATTTGTGACCCGTGCTTTATCCGGTGGGCCTATTTATTGCTTTTACCCAGAGTGCACAGTCTGTATCTGCAGGGCATGAATGAGGAAGGTGTGCCAGACCTGAGTAAAAGCGGCACATTTTAATGGTCTTCATGATAAATGTAACACTGACAGCAGAGAACATCTTGCTGTGCCGAGGAACTTTCTCCTTCCTGGAGGCTGTGATACAGATTACAGAAGACCATTATCAGACAGTTCAAATGACTTCCAGTGGATGGTTTGCTGCTGAGTGCTGCACACATTTCCAGTGAATAGTCTAGATCAGAGCAGCCCAATTCAGATGCTCCAAACACTGACACTATAGCGTGCTCTGACAGGAACTATTCACTGATGACGCCGAGTCTCCACACATTCAGAATGATCAAATGTTTCATTTGTATTTTGGCTTGTTTAGTGATTCTGAATGAATCTGTAGTAGTTTATATGCAGTCCTTCTGCGTCTCCCAGGGGTCTTGTTTGGTATGTCAGGTTGATTTGTGCTTATTTGTTAAAATTACTGTATAACTGCAATAAAAATCACAGAACGTTTATCTATCTTGATTTTGTTTTGTTTGTTTAAAATAGTTACACGGAACTCAAAAGTAATAAAACTAGAATAACAGTTTAGTGAATAGAAACGGTTGGGCTTGCAGTATTGATTTAGAGAGAAGGGGGTCTTGGAGTAAAAAAGGTTGAGAAACACTGCTTTATGTAAATGCAGGCCCAGTTATATGGGGTTACAAAGAATTCAACATTAGTATTATTATTTGTATTTTTATGGAAAATGTAATTGATGCAATACAAATATATATTTCCCAACAAGCTTTTTTATTTATTTATGTTAGGCTAGATGTATTTTATTTATTCATTCATTCACTTGGTAGATCTCGGTGAGTTTCTCATGTGAAAAGTAGATCCCCATATAAGATTTTCTTATAGATATGGTCTAGATTTTCATGGATTTTCATTTTGGTGATATGCATTTTCTTTTTGGGGGGGTTAAAACAAAACTACAAAAAAGCAAAACACACAAACAAAACTAATTGCAAAACAAAACAGAAAAATAGAATAAATATTAATAAAAAAAAACTTTAAGACAAGACACAAAAAAACAAAGTGCAAAAAAAACTAACAAAATGCAAAACAAAAAAGTAAGTGCAAAACAAAACAGATTTAAATAACAAATGTAAAAAAACATGTGAAACAAATAAAAATTACAAAACAAAACAGAAAAATAAAACATCATAATAAAATAAAATATTTAAGACATAAATTAAATAATAAATGTAATAAATAAATAAAAACATGAAAAACAAATAAAAAGTACAAAAAACCCACAAATAAAAAAAACAAAATGGTAAACAAAATAAAATAAAGAAATGTGAAAAACAGAAGATAAAAAAATAATAAAATAAAAATTGTTTCTTAGCATGTCAAAACATAGCACAAAACAAAACAGACAAATATAATTAAAACAAAATGTATTTAAATTAATAGCAATACAAAAAAAGAAGAATAAATAATGCTAATAAAATAACAATGTTTTCCTAACCCTAACACAAGGCCCTTCATGTTAGTGGTGTGACCTCCGTGGTATCTGACCCTGTTAATCAGAGTCAGCAGACAGCAGATGACAGACTGAAAGTGAATACAAGCCGTCTGTCGGCACACTGGTTTTAAGAGCAGGCAATCGGAGATTCTCTGGGGAGAGTGCTTTTCTGGGCTGGTTACTTCTACCCTAGACAAACAGTAGTGAGACACGACTGAGCTCAGTTCACACGACCCAGAGACTTGCTGAAGCTGAGCAGCGTTCAGAAACAAAACACAGAGAACAAACTATACAATTCTGTGCTGGAAAGCTTTAAGCTAGTCATAAGAAAGCATGGCAGAATACTAAAAAACTTACAGTAAAGATGTTCATTATGAAGAGCAAAAAAACAAAGCAAAACAGAAATCTTTTCCAGAGCAAATTAAGATTGTATAGCACATGACACATGGAACTTAATGATCAGAAGAAAATCTATCTTAGCATCTGAAATAACAACAGTAAAAATCATTCCCACAACTATAACCTGACAGTTTACAACAAGCAGATATTTTCTTTAGTGGGCCACAGGGAAGGCTCGAAATAAGGTGCTTGATGTATGTTATTATTTTGTTTGCAGCATACAGCCCCAAAGGGTGTTTTTCTTCACATGTTCTCACACACGCACACAAGCTACAATATGGCATGATTCATTTCTCTACCATAGCTCTGTGTTGTTACAGTAAAGTTAAGAGAGTCTGGGCTTCTATTTTAGTCCTATTAGCCAAGACAAAACAGTCCCACCGGAGCTGCTGTTAGACGCCTAATGGCCACATGTGTAATACATACATACATTAGAAACACACACACACACACACACACCAGTGTATACACAAGCCAACCCCATCGCTGTTCTTCAAAAGGAACTGAGACACCAATTTCAAAGTTAAATGTATGCTGCATTGTTATGAACTAAAACAAGAAAAGAGCACAAAGAGATAACACAAGAAAAAAAAACATTCTCCATACATTTTTCAAAAACATAAATCTAATGTTTTTTGTTTGTTTGAAAAAAATATTACCAGAGATGATTTCTCCCTCTAAATGTTTCAAATTCTTACACATTTTAATTGTAATGTAATTTATCTTGTTTTGAGGATGTTTCTATTTTTTATGTATTACTAGAAAACAAGACAATGTTTTTATATAAAATATAAAATTATTTGTATAGCCGAAGAGCTATGGCCGCAATAAAATATAGCAATATAATTAAATTGTATAATTATGTAAATGTAAATGGCAAGAAACCAATAATAATTGAGAATTCATATGATAATATCAGAATTCAACCAAATGATATGTTACTTAAATGAAAATATAATAATAATAATAATAATAATTATACTAAATACTTATTTATTCATATATATATATATATATAATATATATATATTTTTTTTTTGAAGTTGCACATATGAATATTAATTAATTTTCTGATAATTATTCCCCAAAGCCACTACGAGTTGCTACAGAAAATGAAGAGTAAAACAAATCAAAACAGAATAAAACAAAAACCAAGAAACCATCTAAACACACAAAAACTTAATAATTAGTAATAAATTAATCATTTTGCACACAAAAAAAACACACAAAGCAAAACAACTGAGAAACAAACAAACAATAAGTAAATAAATCAACTCCTGAATTAAACATTAAAGAATATTACTTGAAAATCACGTCATTAGTATTCAGTTAGTTATTTCCCAAAGCCGCTAGGAGTGGCTCAAAGGAGAGCGAAGAAGTGAAAATAAATGACCCCTGGCTGTGAAGTGACATCTTTACGGTCATCCATCAGTCCGTCCATCATTTTTAACAACTGTTCTTTTTAACCAGCGACAATTAAAATGTCACCAGCCATCTGAATGCTGTAAGATCTTATTTGAGCACAGCGTGACCTTTGCGCTCGATGTCGGGAAACAGACAGCGGAGATTTTTCTTGTGTCTATCTTTGAACAGCCAAACATATGTTTTTCTCTGTAGGCTTTTAGACGCACCTTTTCTTTGAAAACTCAATAAACGCTGACCTTTCCAACAACGCTTCTGGGTAAACAACGAAACAGAACACATCTGAAAGCAGGGTAAGAAACAGTGTGACTCTGAGTGTGTGTTTGTGTACAAGTGCGAATGTGTCGAGTAATAAATGACAGTGTCGCTAACGCTGGGATTCCCCTCAGAAAGCCTTCAAGACGCTCATCTGCTCCTCGTATTGAGACACAGCTCTGAAAACAGCATCTTATTTTGCACTAAGATCCCAGAAATACATATCGGTATCCTGATATGACTCGCTCCTGTTCATAAGCTTGTACAACATGATTATGAAAGTTGTCATTTAAACAGATTCCCGTATCAAGTACAAATGCACTTTTCATGAACGGGGTACAAATTGGCGTCCCATTGCCGTAAAAGCACAAACTTCATGTCCTCTGGTGAGGGAAATATTAGATATGTTTGATAAACTACTACTAGATTATGACCTTTCCCGCCTCACTGGTCTTGACTTTCTAAATTAAATCATACAATACATGTTAGAACTTTAAGCTATTATTTTATTATTAAATCACTTGGATTAACATATCACATGCCATCTCAGTGTGGACGGAGCACCAAAACTTGTTTCTTGTTTTAATTAGGCCTAAATAATGGGAGCGAAATTATACAGTGCGTCACGTTTTACTAAAATAAATCAAATAATTTATAAAAAACGCAAGCCTAGCTCACTAAAATAGGCTTCCACTTTCAATGCAAAGTAAACCACAATTTCTTTTGAATAATATAACACATAATTCATACTATATGAATTATACCGCACACCTATTAAACGTGTCAAATTTAAAATATAGTGTAGAGAAAATATAAGCACAGGCTCAGGCACAGGCTTGATATTTATCCTGCTGGAATTCGTTCTAAGAAAACGCACATATCTTCATAATGACTAAACTTTCATCTGTGAATATTAAATATTTTAACTAGCCTACAGTGTCTTTCTTTCATTTTCCCCGACTGCAGCCGTCAAATGTAACACATCGGGGTGAAGCAAAGCTTACGGCTTTTTGCGAAAATGTGCTGTGCTTGCTGCGCTTGCTTGATAATTTGTGGTTAAAGCGCCACTCAGAGGTCAAAAGATGCAAATGCACTTTACAGACGCCGCGGCGGTGGTACATGCAGCGGTAGATACTACATTTTGGTTGGCCACCTACTGTATATTTCCAGCACAAACAATGTTTTTACAATGTCCTCCTGACAGGACTGTCTAAAACTTCCATCAATCTCTGGGGTCCTTTATCTGTAACCCAAAGTGAAGAAACACTCCTCACAGCCTGTAATGTACTGCTGGAATTGACTTCTGTCACACAAATAAAGGGAAACAACACACACTATTCTTTCTGCTGGTTACTTCGTATGTCTCTGTCACGTCATTTCTGTATTTCTACCTTACAAGGTGAAGGTATGTCTTCATCTAAGGTGGAAACTACCACAAATGATGACAGAAAGTTCATTTTGAAGTTCATTTTGAAGTCTCTTGAGCTCTGAAAGCAGAACATCTCTGTAGTCTAGTACATCTAAAAGCTTGGACAGAAACCAAAGCTAATGGCTTAATAACTGGTAGATGATCTTCAGACCTGAGTTAAGCATGTCCATGAGAAAAACTGATGAAAGGAAAGGCTGGGAGAGAGAATCAAACATGCTCTTCTTCTTGCTGTTGGTGCCCAAATAACTAAAAACAGGCAACGAGGAAATCTGGATCCACTACAAGGGTATGCGGTACTCAACAATGTGCACTCGTCTCAAGAAAAACACGAAGGTCATTTTATAAAAGAAATCAGGAAGGATATCTATCATTTGTGTAGATCCACGCTTTTCAAGGAGACCTTCAATAATTCATGCCTCAGGGTCTGTCCAATCATCTACTGTTACTAAAGCACTTGTAATGTATATATAGCAAAACATAATAATGTGGCCTTCATGCACTATTTCCAAATATCCCAACGTGACCTTGTGAGTATTCGTATGTATTTTATGTAAAGTGTGCTTCTACTATAACTACAGTTATAGACACTAAAATGTACAATATTGACGTATTGGAAGCATCTAAAATGTAAATCATTTTGGTATCAGCTGCTTTACAGAAGTGCAATCTGTTTGTAAATCCCCATGTAATCTAATACTGAATTCATGATGCATTAAAAGGATGTTTTCAACTGCATTTATTTAACTCAACTGTCTCATTTACTTTGCCTGAAATTATAACATTTCATGATTTTAAGCGCAAGCTCATTTCAAAGGATTGCATAATCTTTAATCAACTTTCAAATGAATGCATTTCTGTAATTGTTTAACAATTATGTCATGTAATATTTATTTAGTTTTCCATGGCACATAAATGGCATTTATCAATATGCTGTGACTCAGAAATTGACAATGAAATTGTATCAAAATTGAAACCATAAAATAAGCCTATTTGTTATTTTTTTTTCTTTGTAGTGTATATATTTTTCAAATGTTCAGTTGTATGAAGTGACTAAAATGGTCACTGTACACTGCTCTGCCCGTTATATTTTATTGTTTATTCAAGAAAATTGTTCGGTTTAGGGGTAGGGTTAAGGGATTTAAAATAAATATCTAAAAAATATCAATAAAATGGTGTTTAAGATATACCAATATATTTATGTTATGAAAAATTTGTAAACACCTTACATTTAAAAAAAAAAAACATAATAATGTTAGATGTTGCAAGCAAAAATCATTTAACAAATACAGAAATATTGTATCACTTTTTTATGTTATTTTAATTAATTAATTATTTTAATTTAAATAAGGCAAAATAACAATTAGAACAAAGACTATCCTGTATTTTTTTTTTGCCATTTAGCCACTTCGTCCCCTGTTATTTCCATAATTTGTCATGTGAAAAATAAATAAATAAAAACTGCCAGACTTTTTAGAACAAAACCATGCATAAACAGACACGTGTACTGCAGTATGAGAAGAGACTGTCTGACAGGTGCAGGCATCCATGTGAGAGACAGACATGCCATCTCTCAACGGGCCAGAGGAAAGCACGAGAGAGAGAGAGGATGAGAGTTTTACAATCGGCTGCCACTGAGAGTCTGTGTGAATGCTAAACAGCCCTGTGGTACCTCAGAAACATGCAGCAGTCACAAAAACACACATTCACAACCTTCACACACCACTGTTCTTAAAGGAACCTTATTCGGTGGTTATAGTAGATTTAGTTAAAGGGTTACTCCACTCCATGCAAAGCAAAGCAACAACCACAAAAAAAGGTAAAACAAAGCTAAAAGCAAAAAAAAAAAAAAAAAATTAATCTTTTGGATCTCTCCAAAAAATCCTAAGAGGCTTATTTCTGACTTTTTTTTTTTTTTTTTTTTTGATTTTCCAAACAAATTGGCATGTAAGAAGTATGCTTTGTGAAGTATCACTGTTATTTCAAGGCCATCCTGCCAAACCCCGCCAAAGCGACCGCAGGCCCAGCATGTGGTCTCTCAGCGTACATCACACTATTGGTCAAAGGCAAAGTCAAGACCTTAAATTCATCTCCCATAATGCACAGAGCTGAGCCTCTGAACAATAGGATGTGTGTTCTCCTTAAATCAAAAGAATTACTTTATACACAGCGGGGTTCTCATGTCAATGGGGTCAGTGCTTCCCGGTCACCTGAGGGCCGCGTGGAATCCTGCCCGGATCGGTCGTCAAGGTGATGGAGCTTTATTAAAAAGAGCCGGTGTTATTAAAACAGGTCTTATTATTGAATGCACCACCGTGGGAGGAGAGAAGAGGTGTGACCCAGGTCTTTGTCTCAAACTGCCTTCATTAATCATGCAGCTTTGTGTGTGTGTGTGCGCATGCATTAGTATTCATGCAAACACTGAGGGTCACTGTAAACAGTGATTGCAGACGGCTGGATGTTGATTGATCGTATCTCATTGTGAATGTAATTTTTGTGCTAATTAACTGGAGTGATAAGGATTTAATCTAAATATTTATAGACTGCGTTCGCGCGTGTGTGTGTGTGTGAGTGAGTGTGGCATGATTTTGTGTGTTGCTGCACCTGCATCTCATGAATGTACTCATGTAACTGCTTTCATGTGTGCATTTCTGAACATTACATATGAGTGTGTTTAAAAGGCAACTGAGTTCGGATTCCAGACTATATGAATTCCCTAAACATTCCTCACTGTTTAGCCAGATGAGAATCACAGCACTGCCACTTCCTCCTGCCACAGCTCCTTTCTGCTCTGTGCTGACCTATTTACCAGTCTAATTCCCTGCCCTGGGGTCCAGAACGTGAGGTGCATGTCCGCAATACATAACCTTCACCACAGGGGGCAACAGCATGCAAACACGTTCCGCAACCCCAGACAGGGGACAGAGAGCAGGCAGATGCTGACTCTAATTAACACAGACTGAACAATACAGGGATGCCATGGGGCAGCGGCGCTTTAAAAAATGTCCTCATTTAACCTCAGCTACACTTTAATAAAATTAAAGTCGCAAACTAACAACCGTGTCAACTATTGCAGCTCAGAACTCTGCAACACTGTTTTAGGGTTGGTGCACAATGAATCTTTGGCAGACACAAAACAATGCATCATTTGCTGTCTTCATGCAAAGTAACAAAATCACAGTGTTTTAGGAATGGTAAGATTCACTGTTTCGAATCAGTGCATCGGCATAAAACTTAATGCGATGCATCAATTTAAAAAAGTGTGAATAAGATTGGCATTTGTTTCACAATGCATAATTTCTTACATAATTGCATTAGCAAAAACTGATTTATTTAGATATAATTATTAGTAGCTGCGCTATACTTTTATTATTTAGAAAGTGACCAATAATCTGTGACCAATATTTTATACAGTATGTAGATTAATTTCTCCTCTCTTAACTATTTCTCAAGCACATGCTCTCGAGTGGCTATGCGTATCGTATCAGCCTCATCTATGGAGATGCACATCCCTACAGTGTTTATCGATGTGGACTTTTGTCCACCCATGTGATGTGAGGCCTTACTGGTCAGAAGTTAGCAATGCTGACACTGGTTTTGCATGCATGATCACAAAAGCTCTGCATGTGTTTGATTGTCAAGTTCTAGATTTCCAAGTTGGAAGTCTGATTTCAAGTAGCATTTTAATGCACTTTTTCAAACACAAAGTTGCTGGTTAGAACTGGTTCAAACATTGAAGAAAACTTTATAGTCACATATGTTTCTCTGTGTGAGTGTGTGTGCAAAGTGCCAGAATGGACTGAACTGGTAATGAGCTTAATTGGCTTAACGGAGAACCAGATCAGTGATTGTGAACAGAACTCTCTCTCTCTCTCTCTTCCACTCATCTGATAGCACATTATCAGCCTCTCAATCTGTGCTCTCCCAGCAGCATGCAAACAGAGCCAGGCAATCTGGCAAGGGATATGGTTGTGTGTGTGTGTGTGTGTGTGTGTGTGTGTGTGTGTGTGTGTGTGTGTGTGTGTGCATGTGTGTACTTACATTTTCAATGAAAGGTGGTATATCCATAAATAAATATACACCTTTAGTATGTGAAATACAACACAACAAGTTCGAGACTTATGAGTCCAAACAAGAGAAAGGACAAACAGAATCACACTAGGAAACCTCCTCAGACTCACAAACACAGCTCTATTACAGCCTCAGAGCAAAGGAGGGATCTATTCATCCAGATATCATTGCAAGACTGAGGCAATTTGTGCCCATTTGATGCGTAATGAGGTTCTTATCAGTAAGTGGCCAGAGAAATGGGGTGTAAAGTATAGCCTATTCAGCACAGACCTAACAGAGCAGCCGTGAGCTCATCCCCAAACAACTACACCATAAACACACACGCAGCACAACAGGTCGGGAAGGAAAGATGATAGAAGAGGAAAATCCAGAGTTTAAAGGTAGCTGGTTTTATGCGACCTCTATCTGGTCCACCTGGTCACTTACACCCAACTAAACGGTTGTTCTGCTGGACCATCAGCAGCGAACCAGCTATTATCTTTCACAACTGTTGCTTAGACAGTAGAGAGTTGCACTAACAAGACCAAGGTCAAGGATTCGATTCACAGTGAACACACAAACTCTTCAAATGGCCCTTTGGATAAAAGAATCTGTAAAATGCACAAAAACTGCAAATCTTCCAAAAACCAGATTGAACATATTAAAATTGTATGACTGGGTTTTCCCAGCAGGAAAACGATTGTGAAGGAGAAGTGAAATAAAATAGGACTCTTTCTAAAGAACATTTTAATAATAGATTAGTCCTTTTCCCACCTTTTGTGGAATGGATTCTTCATGGAACCATACATTCCGATAAAGATCCTTAATTTTTAAGAGTGAGTATTAGTAATTGAGCAGGCAGAAGAAAAGAAACCTGGTGGTAAGTAAACAGGAAAAGGATCTATTTATACCTCCACCTCCTCCATCTTTCTAACTCACACTGTACGTGGAGGAGTTTTGTGCTTCTTGTGACCCTTGGAGCAGAAACTCCCTGCAGTCCTGCTGCCGCCCTCACAAGAAAAGCCAAGCGGGTATGTGGCATCCTCCTGTTGCTCTCTTCAGTTCCCACACCTCTTACTATCCTCCACCAACCCTCGTCCTGTTTACCCACCAGCGGGGAGCACGCCGCCCTGCTCTCGACTGAGATAGAGATGAAAAGACGAAGAGACAGGAGACAGAGAAGGAAAGCAGCAAGGTGTCTGACTCTTCCCAAGAAAGCCAACAAAGATAAAGAATTACTGATTCCATACTCGCCCATCCATTCCATAAAATAGCCCACAATATCATGGCGGGAGCTGACACTACTAAAGCTATGAATGGCCATACAATTTGTACCATTTATTTGAACCAAATAACATTCACAGCGCTGCCAAGTCAGTGAGAGCCACTTTGGCAGGAATCGATGGAGATACGTTTGGATCATCTTTACGAGCTCTCCAACGTGAGCAATCTGCCCCTGAAAATGCACCACTTCACTTGTGCAGCCATCAGTAAGACGGTTCCAGACAGAGCTAATGTTTACCTCGCTCCGTATAAAACCGCCTCTCTTGGAGCGAGACGAATTAGGCCTATGAATTCCCCATTTTTCAAACTGTTTTTGCAGCTTGCACTGCACAAACATGAAATCATGCTAATAAAGAAATTATCCGGCCCTCGTGTATATACGTCACGAGCGCAGCGAGGGAGCGCCGTCATAAATTCTATGACAGGCAACTACAGGATGAGGCATTTAAGTGACCTCATCACCCGAGGCTATCGTAAAAACTAGCATCGCAGAATGTCAGGGCACCATGCAGGAGCGGGAGGTTATGGACTGTGGATCGACAGTCCATAGATGAGTCTTCAATCTAGAGAGATTGCATTACGTTACAGGCATTGCCTCACAGTTGCATGAATCCGTTGGCCTTTAGTCCATAGATCATTTGTTGTCATTTGCCCATGAAATGGGTCCACTTTAAAAGTCCATTAAAAAGAGTTGTTAAGTTTAATGACTTCACACCTTTCTCTTGGCCATCACACATTTGGACAAACGATGTCTTAATATTGAAAGCCAGCCAAGTAAAAAAAAGTGGAATTATTGCCTAAAAGCACGTTAATATCAATACGTTTGACGTCAACCCTTTGATATTTTTAGCAAGCGTGGATTGAGCATTTCTCAGTTGACTCATCGAGCCGAGCTGTTGAGCTGTCATTACGTTAGGATTGCGAAGATTTAACCACATAGAAATCCTTCCTCTCTAGTTCAACGTCTTATACCGAAGCTGGTCGATCTGGAAAGTTTACTAATGCTAAGAGCATGATTAGCTTGATTCAGCTCCTGTCGGCGGTACAGTAAGATGCAATCCCTGAAAGAGGCATCAAAGTCAGGAGATACAATGCCGGATTCACATAGAAGGAGGGAGCTGAACGGAGATGGGTACGCATTAAAACCCTGACTAGGCTGGAAAGCCTTTGATCCATATCCAAACTTCACAGGCCGCAATTCAGTAACTTGAAGACAACATGAAGCAAAGATTAAGCTAAAGACAGAAAAGAAGCTTTCAGACTCTGGAAAGTTCTGCGGGGTGTAGAGAAGAAGATACCTGAACGCATTCAGGCCGAGACAGTTTGACAACAGGACGGATGCATTAGGATGTCCTCTAACGGAAAAACCATCTGGAGGCCTGATAAAAGTGATTTGTATTTCCTCTGTGACCCAACAGAGAGTCAATAAAAGCAAGGGGTACTCTCCAAATCTGCAGAAGGATGATGCGCCCAGACCGGTCGATCAATTAGTCAAAAACAGACAATGGCTACTTCTGAGTTTCCCATCCTTCGAGGCCAGCGCACACTCTTCCAGACGCACGCATGCCAGAATCCTGCTGGGATTAATGACATCAGTATGGATTTTGACCCGCTAGCGTGTGATGTTTCAGAAAAGGGATTACAGAATGAATGAAAATGAATCAGAAAACAGCTTGTACTCCGAAGACTACTAAAAAGGAGAGATTTAGCCGAATGAAAAAAAGAGAATGAGGGACGAAAGAAAATCCCTTTGGTTTGTAGCCATTTCATGGATCACGCATCAGCCAAATGATTTGTTAAATGAGAATTAGATGATGGGATTGAACGACTTGCATTGTCTCTCTCCCTTTCTCACTTGCTTTTGGGAAGGGAAACCATTGGGAAAAGTGGTCTGACCGTAGGCCATCGTTAAACACAAATTCCAAGTACTATGTCCAATAGTCAACCTTGAACTTCCCAAGCTGAACTTAAGCTCCTCAGCGCACTGATCATTGTCATTGGGCCAAAAGGATGGGCTGCTCAGGAGTAGGAGTTCAAAGCTATGGTTGGAAACATGTACACATTCTTAATGGATGCAGAATCAGAGTCGTGCCCCAGAAAATATGATCTTCTAAAAAATATTGCGTGTCTGTCCATCACATTTATCCACAGGGGGAGTCTGTGGATGATTAAAAATGGATCAAAGAGGTCTCCGTGTGAGAGTATCAAGGATTATGCTCTCTGAAAAGGAATGTGTGGTGTGTGTTAGAGGTTTGGTGAAGTCTGTAGTCTTCTGCGTAAGGTGATTATGTGCATTGGATCCAGATGTTTGCTACCATTAAACAAGTCAAAGGCGTGCACATGTTAGCAATGAAAACTGTTTAGTAGCAAGTAAAGATTGTTTTGGCTTATGAGCACATGTGCATTCACACACAAACACGTAAATTGTTTTATCTTCAACACAAATGAACCTTTGCAACATGGAAAAAAAGCATACACAGATGCTGAGTTTGAGTGGTAGTCAGTTTTTGTTTGAGGAGTGTTTGATCACAGAAGAATTAAAAAAAGGGAAACCTCTGTCAAAGCCAGCTCAGCTGAAATACCACAGTGCCCTCCTCTGTTCATATACAGAATTATATTCTCAGATATGGACTGAAATACGTACAAAAACACAACTTCATATAGGGTTATTGTGTTAGTTTAGACAATCTAAATAGATGACAGAGTCAGTACATTCTTCAATGTTGATACCAAAAAATTAAACAAAATATCATTTGGTAACACTGAGAGAGAAGGTCTGTCTAATGTGGTTTATGAGTCCAAACAAATAAAATACAGCAAATGCACCAAGATAGACTGCTGGCGGGATGTTTTTCTAAGACTAGTCTAGACTTTTTAGCAATTTACCGACTGAAATGCCAATGAACGATGAACCAATGATCTATATCAGAGATGTCCAAATATTCCATATCTGGTATACTGGTACACTGGTATACGTGTTGTCCCTCAGATGGTAACAACACTTTTGCTCCTCTAGGTTTCTGCCACATCTTATTAGCCGAACACGCAATCAGGACGCTCTCCTGAGTTTTTGTTACCCTGGAGACACCACCCGTGAGGTTGCTTATGGACGACACCTCTTATAACAGAACCATTATGCACAACAGTGTGATAGGTAGCACCCCGACTGAGCAATAGAAAACCACTTTATTTAGGCATGCGTTTATGCATGGTGCCGCCTCGATCTTTATCTTTTGTTTTTGAAATCAGCAGCGTAATGAAGCCATTCAGAGCCTGTTGACAGGGGAGAGGAAATGGCACATTTGAGGCCCGCCGTCATCCCGCGTGTATTGTGAGAGAGTGATTACTTCAGTCGGGCTGGGCGTTTGAAATGGGACCCACTGGGACTGTTTTTAACATATGCACTACGATAGCAAAAATGGAGATGCACAATGCACACAATACACAGATGGGGGTCTCTTCAAACACAGCCACTTTTACATCCAATTTTATTTTTATGTAAGGTCAAATTATTTTTTTTGCCATGCTTTCATCACTTATTTTCAAATGTCATTTATGCATTTCAACCTTAACCCAGACTTTGACTACAGAAATATGAAATATATTATAGCAATTATCGTCTCACACTTTAAAATGTGTAAAATATGCAATTTTAACTTTTTCTTTTAATTTTCATTAAAACATTATGGTAATCCTTTGGCAAACTATATTTACACTACAACCAACAATTTTTCCTCTGCTAAAGTTTGTTTTAATCAAGCTTTAATATCTTTAAATTATGCAAAAAGAGTGTAAATACTTCTTTATTTTTTATTCTATGAAGGTTTGATTAAAACTTGTTTTACCATGTCTTCAGCACTTATTTTCAAATTCCATTGTATATGTATTATTATTATTATTATTATTGCTATATCTCCACCATAGCCAAAAATGATACCACAATTAAAGTTATCTCTCTCTATTATTATTATTATTATTATTATACTACTATATAGCTAATTTACTAAATTAATAATAAACTATATAACTATTATTTCTTCAAATGATAAAGAAGTGAGAATATTGTTTATGATAGACAAAATTGTCATGTTATTAAAATGAAAAAAATATTTCTACCACAGAACATTATTAAACACATTAGATCACTTGTAAAGTATTTTAATTATGTAATCTGTTGTAATTTCCTCAAATTATGCAAATATATATCCTGTGTTAAGTACTTTTACCATGGTAAGCTATACACAAACTTTCAAGAATAAACTGACACAAATACCATAATGCTACTGTATGTTTATGTACAGCAAATAGACAAATACTGTTGTTCATGCGCTGTAATCTCAACCACAGGATGTTATTAAACCAATGCTATCTCATGGCAACTTATTTAACGAGGTGGCTAAGTTGTACGAATTTGTATGACCTCACTCATACGATTTTATATGATTTGTCTAAAACCCGTGTTGGTTAAATTTAGGGGCGGGGTTAGGTGTAGGTCATTCATACAAATTCATACGAATTGTGCAACTCGAAAAATACTATGATTAAGCAAAACTGTGAATTTGCACAAGTGTGGTCGTACAAATTGCCACCTCGTAAAAAATGTACAAACTGCCGTGAGATCGGGCTGTATTAAACACAATATTCAACTCGTAATCAGACACTAATGGCATATGTTGGTGCAAAAAAATTGCACTTTTATCCATGAATAAAAAAAAATCCAGATTTATTAAAACTAGTTTGAGCATAAACATTTTGGAGGTAGTTTGTTTTGTAAAAGCCCACAAGTAGCCATGGTTCACAGGAAGACATGATATGACCTATTGATTTGGCTGTGAAAGTTGAAGAGGTGCATAAACCAAAAAGAAAGATGACACAGACACATATTTCATTTGTCTCTTTCTGCTTGAGCAAACTGGGATGTGAACACGGCGGTAAATATACAACACTTCCACCTGCCTGAGTTTAATGTCAGTGTGATGTGATGTGATTTAAGATGCACTCAGTGCGGCAATGAGTTTGCATCTTTCTCTCTCACACACACACACACACACACACACTCCTATGCACTTTCCACCTGTCACACCTACCGTCGCTTCCACGCCGCCAACAAGCCAGAAAGTGCCAACGAGCACATAAGGACTTTGATATTCAAATCAATGGCAAGGTAACGTGAACACCCACCCACACACGCACACACACACACACACACACACCAGCAGTCGGCTGTGAATCAACACAACGAGGAGACCGCACAGCAGTCTTCAGTCCCTTCTGAAACGAGAACAGACCAAACTAATTAAAGTTCAGGTGACAAGTGCAAAACACTGCCGAGCTCCTGGCTTCAGTGTGATCCAAACAATCTGGCGTGCATCATGACAAGCCGAGTAAAACCATGCAGGAGAAATACTCCAGGGTTCAAAAAGTAACAACAGACATGTTCTGCAGGCAAACAACTGCACTAGCAGCAAACCGGGTTCATTCTTTAGTAAAGAACTAATAGCAACTCAATAAAGCGAGACGAGAAGTTATGTTTTCTTGACTGCTGTAACATTTGTATGTTGCTAAAAATACAGAGAGCATGCTTTTAGTACATTAGCACATACGCACCTTTTGTTGGGTTTTTTAAGCCGCTGTGCTCTTATGGGCTACACAAGTCATATATATACATACTGTCCTTAAATGACTTGTGTAGCAAAACAATTATTGCATGCACTGTATACACAGCACACACACATACATGATGTAAACAAAAACTTTTATTTTGGATGTGAATAATAATTAGCTATATATTGACTGAAAATAAGAGTTCAAGAGATTTTGCCAAATCCTGCCAGCTGGCAGATTTGTCAGCAAATGCATATAGAGAAAGGAGGTGAGGACGAGGCTGGCTGCTCCAGCAGCAGGTTTCTGGGCAGATGTGGAGGTTCACAGCGTTCAGGATCGTCTCTAACTGCAGAGATCAGTGCTCGGGTCAAGGGCCCGATCGTCACTGTGGGGACTGTGGGGACATCACAGAGGTCATTCACCACCGAACTCCACAGGAAGACCAGAGGAGCTCTGGCCTACATCAACACACATCAGCCGGAGGACTGTGAGGAGATCCACGGCAGACAGCAGGGATGAGTCAATGTGACACTGACGTCTAGGTCGAGAATACATGCCAAATCCACACAGGTAAATACATTCACATAAACTTCCAGCTCTAAAATTTGACTGAATTAGCCATAACATAGCAAAGTTGTCAGCTGTTAACCTGTTTACTGTCACTCAGTTTTTGAAGATAGACATGAATGTGCATGATACAAACCTAAATTTTTATAATTCATGACTGAAAACATGATTTTGATGTGCCATTTACATGATAATGCAATGTCTGAATTTAAAATGGGTTTTAAAGGATGAATTTTGAGATTTTATGTTTTCAAGTGATATATAACTTCTGATGATTTCTAATAGGTGATAGAGAAAAAGACAACGAGGAAGTCTTTTTTTTTTAAACAAATGTCAAAACTCCTTTTGTAATGTAGATTTCTGAGGGTGCACTCTTCTCATAAATTAATGTATTACTTTTCCTACATAATTTTTAACAAAAAATATTGGTAAAATATATATTTGGGAGTCTTAGACCTTTCCAACGATATATAGTTTGTCAAGATTAGATTAGATTTGATTGTAATATAGTATAGTCAACGTAGGCGTCCCGTATACGGGACGGGGTGACATTTAACAGGTTAAAGTGTAAATAGAAACACAGACACACTTGAGACAGCATATCATCTTAAATTCTATAATGAGTTGCTGATTGGAAAACATTAACACGGTTGTTAGGATCGTAAACTATACGACTTGGTGGAAGTGCTGTTTATACTAATCATTACAAAACCACAACACTTTGTTGTTATTGTAAATGTATATAAATAAATTTAGAAACTTTACCATTACAAATGATGTCTCTTATCTATATGATTAAAAAGTATTTTAAGTTATTTTTGCTGTTATATAGAAAAAAATGCAACTTAACGAGCCAGTGCACTTGTTGACCTCAGAAGGTTACATCAATTATTGCCAATATTAAGATGATTTGGCAGTTCCACTTAATCTAGGCCTGTTAAATTCTTATTTTTACTGTGCCTGTTATTATTATGCAGATGCTTTTAGGCCTATTATTAAATTAGAATTAGCATACAGCTAATTTGTAATATTAGGCTAGCACATAACTGACGAGCTGCAGGGATAACAAACATTCGGCTTTTTACTCCTCAATTGTTTGTTTTTAAAAAAGGTCTTTTAAAACGGGTTTTATAGGCCTATAATTAAAATATGAAGACTGCAATTATCAATAAAAATCAATGAAATAAAAAGCTTTAGTCTAATTCAAGCACCGACTTTAAAAAACAACCTGTTTAACGCAAAATATGTTACAAGCTGTTCGTGAAAAGATCTGTTAAGTTGCAAAGACTAAAGTCTCAAACCCATAGACTCGTCCACACCCCCCTAAAACACCTAGTTTAAACACGCCCCTACTTGTCCATGACACGATGTGGGAAGATTTGCATAACGCCACCCAGATGTTCACGCAAAGAAAGAAGGTTTAACTTTTGATTATCGCTGTTGCCACTGGCACCATGCTGTGGAGACGCTGATTCGTTGTGAAAGCGAAATACTGTGTTTGGTCTTATTGTTGAATCATGAACACTGAGTTTAATTGAGGCAAGTGAGGTCTGCAGTTCTTTAGATGTTGTTCTGGGTTCTTTTATGACCTCCTGGATGAGTCGTTGTTGTACTCTTGGAGTAATTTTGGTAGGCAGGCTACTCCTGGAAAGGTTCACCGCTGTTTTCTCCATTTGTGGTTAATGGCTCTGTCTGTGGTTCGCTGGAGCCCCAAAGCTTTAGAAATGGCTTTATAACCCTTCCCAGACTGATACATGTCAACAGTTTTGTTGCTCATCTGTTCTTGAATTTATTTAGATCACAGCATGATGTGCTGCTCTTTAAGCATGCTTCACTTCTCCAGACAGGTTCCATTTAACTGATTTCTTGATTCAACAGGTCTGGATGTGGCTAGTGAAATTTAACTCCGCTATCTAAAATAATGTGGTTAATCACAGTTCTTTTATGATTTAAAAGGAGGGGGAAATTAATTTTTCATGTAGCGCCAGGTAGGCTTGAGCAGATTTTTTCCCTTAAAAAAATGAAATCGTCATTTAAAAACTGCATTTTTGTATTTACTTGCATTATATTTGTGTAATATAAAAATGTGTTTGATGATCTGAATTTTTTAAGTGTGACAAATAAGCAAAAAAAAAAAAAAAATCCAAATAGGAAGGGATCAAAAACCTTTTCATGGCAATGTATGTAAATATATATATATATATATATGGGAGTGAAAAATTAACAATTGTAATATTTGTTGTGGAAAAGTCTATTCGAATTTTATCTATTTACAATTTTTTTTAGTCCTTCACAATCAACAATTTTGCTACTAATTAAGTACTTTCAATATATATTTTTGTAATTTATTTAAATATGCCAAAAGGTATAAATACTTAAATTAGTCTTAGTATAAATATTTACATTATTATGCAGGTTTTTTTTTTCTTCTTTCAGTTGCAGATGCATTTCCGCCACAATCAACAATTTTGTTACTAAGACCTAGTAATCCTGCTTTAGTGTTTTTTCCACCGTAAAATCAATATGCACAACCTCTCGTGCATTAAATGACACATCACCATAATGCTATGCTTATGTACTGTAAACACACAAATATTGTTGTTCATACACCGTCAAGTCCCAGAGCAAACACAGAGGGACTGTTGCAGCAGTGTTGGTCGCAGTTGCATCACACAGTCGACAAGCGTCCGAGCCCAGAAACACGCTTTCACGCTCACACAGGGACTTAAGGAGCCGCTATACAACAACATTCAGCTCCAAGAATTCCTGGAGGCGTATGAGATGTGTATACATTATATAATCAGGAAGAGGAAACAGAGAGGGGCGGACACACATGCAACACTGCGTTACGTGATTGCATTGTTCATAATATCCACTGCGGGTTTGACTTCAAATGAGTTCATTTAAAAATGACTCCCCCCTAGCGGTCCAAAGACACAACAACACGCCGGCGCTTTCACTGCCTGATTGCGACATGTACAGCGAGTGTTTGTTCTGTGAGCGCATGTGTGTGTGAGTAATTAAGTCACTGCACACAGAACAATAGCGGAGCGACAGCTGCGTGTGTACGGCGGCGAGGATAAGAGCTTCACGTGTGGGATCCGCCAATGCGCTGAGCTCCGTAATACGCTTGATTTAATAAGTGTGGGTGAGCTGATAATTACTGCAGAATTTGCTCTAATGAATCAGATGGAGGGTGAGTCGGAACGTGCAGGGTTCTTTATCAAAGAGCGCCGCGGATGAGTTTGCCGAAAGAAGCGTTCAATGAAAGCGTAGGGGTGAAGTGATTAAGCTTTAATGAAGGTTATGCTGTTGAAAACTGTCTCTGTTAAGGTTTATAACAATGCTGAGAAGATTCAAGGTCTTTGTTGACTTGTTGACTCTCAAAGGCCCTGTTTACAACTACGATTAAAGGATAGTTCACCGCTGCCATTTACAAACCCCTGTGTTGTTGTAAATTTGCATAACTGTCTTTCCTATGTGAAACACAAAAGGAGATAATTGGAGGATTTGCTGGTCACTCTTTTCCAAGCAATTACAATGAATAGATATTGATGCTTGAGAGGTTTATAAAAGGATGCAAAAGCACCATAAGCAGTTCATACTATCATACGGCTTCAGAAGAATACAATGCATGAGCTGACCACATTAACGTCACTTTGATGGTGCTTTTACATCCGCTTTGAAGTTTACAAGCTATGATCTTTATTAATTTAATCTAACCACATGTTAAAGAGCACAACTTCACAAAATATCTCAATGCAACCAAATTTTATGAAGGGAAATTTCTTGAGTACATCAGTTTATTAAAAAAAACTAAAGCATCTAACAAATGAATAATAAATAATTGATTGCACAAATTAATTAATTAACTATTAATTATTTATTTAATGAACTACTGTGACTTTTTCCAGGCCTGAAAATGCCAGTTTTAAAAAAATGTATTTCTATATGTCTATGTATTAGTCCATCACCATGATCTATCTCTACTGTATCAAAATGTGAATTAATAATAAAAAATAATAGTAATAATGCATTAGTCAGGGTGTTTTCTATGCATAAATTCTCTTCAATCATCAAAACAGCCTCCATAAAGCAGTAAAATCTTGAAAATGTGAGGTATTGTCTCAATTGTATTTAATTGAGAGCAACTGTATATACTGTATATATAAGCGTTCAGACCACCAGACATCAGGTGTAAATGGGGCCAAATACACCACAAGAGATTCTGCCAGAGCTGGGAAGGGGTTGTTGCACTGCTCTTGGAGAAAATATCTCCAGAGACCAAGAACAAGAACAAGAGCTGTAATGGCTAGCATAAGGCCTCAGGGGCTCGAGGACTGAAAGCAAAATGTGTTCATTACATTTGAACACCATTTCCATACAACACTCCAATCCAGGCTCCGTCTGTTCATAAATATTTGAATAGAGACTCTTTAAGAGAACTGTGATTTTGTTTTCCAAGTGTCCCATACTTTAGACCAATGAATTCCAATGACTTTTATGTGACCTTTCCTGCAATCTATGATTAATAAATAAGGATTTTTAGAAATGATTCATATTCTATTGAATCATTCGGACTGAATTGTAAACCGGTTTAAATAAAGCTTTATTCTTTATTTTAAAGGGAATAATGCACATTAATTGACACGAGCACGTAATCTATGTGCAAAATAAAATAAAATAAACATTCCTTCCAGGCCTGAGGGGGAAAAAAAGAATCATATTTCCAGCTTCTCCATGATCATTGATTAGATGGTCAACATGACCCATCTCTACACCAAAAAAAAAAAAAAACATGAAAAATATAAATAAATAAGTCAGGCTGTTTTCTATGCAGAGATGCTCTTCCAATGATCAGAGACAATCTTCATAAGCAGCTCATTCAGTCTCCTCCCAGCTGCAGGTAAACATGACAGCCCAGTGCAGATGCTTTCTGCATACAGAGGCAAACGTCAAACTCTGAGAGACGCAGGACTGTTGCACAGCGCACACCAAACCACAGCAAGCCGCCCGCATGCTTCACTCTCTCAAACACGTCTGGAATTAAAAATAGATCTGTGTGTTTCCAACAGGAGCAGAACAAGTCAAGATCTCTGAAACATACTGCTTTAAATATATAGTGTTTTTTTTCGGGAAACTTCAGGAAAATGAAATGTGTTATTTTAGTTTAACCCGGGTTCATATCCCGGACGAGCCCCCACCATCGTGAATTTGTCACAAAAATTTTATTGATTAATTGCAATTAAAAAACATCTGGTCTGGACATAAAAATTAAATAAAACTACATGTTGTCATAAAAAAACTCTTTATTTATAAAGTATATACCTCCAAAAATAAAAAATAAAAACAGTTATAAAGTAGAACGTTAATGTATTTTTTAAATATTCATTTCCATTCCGAATTTATTTCTGTGATGCTCCGCTGTATTTTCAGCATCATTCCTCCAGTCTTCAGTGTCACACGATCTTCAGAAATCATGAAAATATGATGATTTGCTTTTATTAGCAATATTAAAAACAGTAGTACTGCTTCATGTTTTTCCAGAAACCATAACACAAAAGATTTATTTCATGATATTTTTAAAAGCACTAAAAAAGTTTTTGGTTTTATTAAGAGAAATCCTTATAATTTAATGAATGTCTTTACAATCACTTTATATCAGTTTAACTCACAAGCAACGCACAAACCTTGTGCAAGAATTATGAGCTAAATAATCTTAATCTCAGTACAATTCACTATATGCAGAAAGTGAAAATAAATACAGAAGTACGGCGTAATGATGGAGTCTTCGGCATCTGCACCACATATTCTCTCAGAGACAACGAGAGACGATTCTACTTCAACATATGCTGATAACGTTATATTACAGTTAACTGTTTTCATTTATCACCTCTGTATTTCTAATATTACATAGTGGGAGAAAAATGAGAAGAAACATATTTAGTGTTAAACGGGTTGTTTTTGAAAGACGGAGCCTGAAATAAAAGCTTTTTATTTCATTAATTTTATTGATGACTGGAGTGCTAATATTTTTAGTATAGGCCTATAATTCATTGTATAATATACCTGTTTAAAATATATTTTATAAAACATTTTAATTGTACAATTCATTGTAATCTTAAAAAATATCTTCATAATAATAATAGGCATAATAAATTAATAATATAACAGGCCTACATTAACTGTAAATGCCAAATCCTCTTAATATTGCCAATAATTGATGTTTTTGGACAATATCTCTGACTATCATCGATACAAGATCATCATGTTTTGACGCACCCCAACAAGGGGAGGTAACAAAGTTCATAAGCAGTTTCCAAGCAACAGTTTATACACAAAGATATGGTAAAGAGCGAGAGTTGTGCTCATGGACAAGCTGAGGGACAGCTTTGCATGCTAGAGTTCCTCCAGAGCTCTCTGACAGCCCAGATCAATAGCTGAGACTTCTGAGGCCTTGCAGGAGTGAGGCACAATTCATTCCCTGACTGGAGATCAATACCAGATTAGAGAGAAGCCGAAGCCCCGGCCTCAACACTGCCTCTCTGCTCCGCTTCTTTATACCCTTCTGTCTCTCACTTCAAATGTCATTGGTAGATCCACTCCCTGCACTCTTTTTCCTGCACCTCTCCCGTGGTAAAAAGAAAGCAGAGCGATATGAAGAGCAGGAGAGGAGAGCATAGGGAACGTGCCTCAGATGATCAGAGGGAGGTGAGCAGCTGTGCGCCACGCGCCAGAGCCGAGAGCCGTGTTTGGAGCCCCAGCCGTGTTTTGACATGCAATCAGATCAGTTTTCATCTCAGGCTTTAGCACTGCCGTGAGCAAACTGTGCAAGCAGCGACTGTGTGCACTTCCTCAGCAGAGTCCTATAGGGAGGCTAAGTTACATGAGTAGCCATGAAGCTTTCTTTCTCAGCAAGATTCTCTTCAAAGTGTTGCTGCAACACTTGACAAAAAACTACAGGCTGTGATGTATTTCAAATCACAGAATCACAAATCAAAGAACGAACTGGTTTAATGTGACTCCTAACAAAAAAGTTCAGTTGGAGTTTGTTTCTGGAGTTCAAAAATGCTTGCCAAAGCACTAGCAATGGGAAATGTTCTCACAACTTTAACTCATGTTTTTTAAATGTCAGGACACAATGTTCTTAAAGTAATGTTTATGGAATGTTATTAATATTTGGTATATATTCTCATAACATTGAGAGACAATGTTCTTAAAGTGCCCCTATTGTGGGTTATGAAAGGTTTATATTTCGAGTTGAGTTCCCAACAACAGGTTGACATGCATGCAAGGGCAAAAAAACTTTCATTGTCTTATAATATGAATTTCTTTTTACCTTACTTGCTCAAATCCAAAATTATTTGCTCAACAATACATTTTTCCAAACCCCTCCTTTGCGTGACACTAATATGCGGTAATTGGTCCGATTGGTCTCTTTTTCATTTTATTGTGCTTGTATTTTTCTGATAAAGCAGCGTTTGTGAGCGCAGCGCTGCTTTGTGTACAGCATTACCAGGGAAACTGCTGTTTTTAATCACTCTACAAGCAGCACCTAGTGGCAAAGAATGAACTTGCGTTTTCATTCAGACCAATGCAAAAAGACCAACAAGTGGGCGGGGCAATATGCTAATGTTTCATGTTGACATCAATGTGAAATGGCTTGGGATTTGTTTTAAAAATGATTCGTTTCAATGATTCAGTTGACTCTTTCCTTTGAGAAACAATAACCTTATTAATGTTGCACTTTCAAATTTACAAATTTGCAGGATGTTTTCATTCACTTAAAGCTGTGAAAATGCATGAAAGGTCATTTTAAAAAGTTCATAATAGGGGCACTTCAAGACAACAATCTCAGAACATACTGTAGTTACAATGTTATTTGAATTTTGACTTATTTTTATTAGTTACTGTGATTAATTTATTCATTTTCAGAACAGAAGCTCTGGAGCATGACCTTGTTACTCATATACTGTGTGACATAATCAATTCATGCAAAATAATTCATAATTTGGAGATAGGTGATGAGAAGTCTGAGCACTGTGTATATCTCAGATGTTTGTGTGTAATTGTGATTGGGTGCAGGACTGCTGATGAGGGGAATGTCAGTCTGTAGTAGTCACTCACAGTACGGCTCTGACAGCTGGGATTTACTCAACAGATTAAAGGAAGGAAGGAAGACAGGAAGTGTCTGAAGGCATAAGAAGCAGAGCGTCTGGATTGCTGCAGAGTTTTCAGAGACAAGTGCTATCGTACGCTCTTCCCAGAAGCTCCTGAGAGTCAGACTGTCAGACACAGAGGTTGATTCACCCAGACGTCATCCTGAGAAACAAACCAGACTGTGCTCACCTCAGTTAGGATCTAGCCTGTAAAATGTTTAGTGTGTGTATGTGTGTGTTAGGGGTCGTTTTTAAGGTCTGATGTGGTACGTTTATTTAATGGTTCAAATAATCGGTCGACCCCTAGTGTGTGTGGATTTAAAGGGGGCATAACACACACAGTTTCTCCTAATCTAATGTTATTCTTGAGTACCTAGAGAGTAGTATTGCATCCTTCATATCTCCAAAAAATCCTTAGATTGAACATATTTATAAAAGAAAGATACAGCTTTATGATTCTCACCGGAAAAAGCCAAGCTCCTGGAGGCACGCCATGGGCAAAGCTAAAGAGTGACGAGCACTTGAGCCCCAAATGCCAACAAAACAGACATTTGTTGCAGTTGTGAATCATGACTGGGAACGCTCCATCTTTCATTATCAAACAATGTGCAAATCCAACGTCAAGAAAATATTTCCACAGAAATACTCTCTCATAGTTTTTGAAACTTTGTCCATACTTAGCATGAGAATCCAACTTTTTAACAGTGTAAACAGCTCTGAATGCATGAAACATTATTGTACCCCACCTTTAAATTAAATTCCTGATGTTGCTTTTTCA
The DNA here is from genome assembly GCF_023724105.1 of Carassius gibelio. NCBI lineage: Eukaryota > Metazoa > Chordata > Actinopteri > Cypriniformes > Cyprinidae > Carassius > Carassius gibelio. The sequence goes on from NC_068419.1 coordinate 18,346,520, forward strand.
AACAATTTTTTACAGTAGTAAAACAGCATTTCAATTAAAACGTATTGCACAGTGAACGGGAACAGGAAATAACTTTCAACTTTCACCACAATCAGTTTTTGAAGCCACATTGTTCCATATACATAAAAAATACAAAAAATACACATATACACACAACAAAAATAACCATTCAAGTTTTTGAAAGAAGTGTCTTATGCCTACCAAGACCGCATTTGATACAGTAAAAATAATATTGTAATATTTAGAAAAATTTACAATTTAAAATAACGTAATATTGTCAGGGTTTTGCCCTGACTCTCTGTTTGTCTTGAGTAAGTTTCTTGTGTCTATGTTGTCTTATATCAGGACATGGCCTAGTTGATTGTTTTTCTCAACTATGTGCTTCTCTAGCCCCTCCTTCTAGTTTCCTCCTTACCACACCCTCTTGTTAGCTCTTGTTGGTTTAATTGTGCTCACCTGTTCCTTAGTTGCCTTCCTCCCTATTTAAAATTCTCCTTGCCCTTTTGTATTTGTCATTCTTTCCCTCACTGTCACTGCGTGTGTGTGGATGAGGATGTGTTCCTTGTCTTGTTCATTGTTTTGGATTTGGTCTGTTTTTGTCTTTTTGCTTTTATTTTAGTATTAATTTAGTTTTCTTATTCCTTATCTTTTGTTTGCATTTTTGGTTGATATTTAGGTTATTTGTGTTGGTTAATATAATAATAATTAATTTTGACCTTTTTTATTATTATCCCTTTTGTTTTGTTTACTCTCTTGCCTGTCTTGGAGTAATTTGTGTTCCTGTGGAGCATTGTTTTGTCTTGTTGTGTTGTTAGAGTTCCCTTTCCTGACCTGTTCCTGTCCACTGGTTCCCTTGCCTGGCATCTGGGATGCTGCAGAGTTTACAGTCAACAAGTATCTGGTCTCTCCACAGGCCTGGTCTTACCACCCCTCTGCTGCTGTAGTATTCTGCTGGTTGATGTCTGATATACTGGTTGATATACTGTATATAATTAAAATATATTGCTGAATTTTCAGCATCATTACTCCAGTCTGTAATCTGATTCTGTACTCTAATATGCTGATTTGCTGCACAATATAAATATTTCTTTATTTGTCCATTTAATTACTTATATATTTATTTCTGTATTTAATGAAATTTTCCCTCCATTCATTCAAATATAATGCCGATAAAGATTTTCAAAATAAATAAAAAAGTATTAATTAAAAAAAAAAAAAAATATATATATATATATATATATATATATATATATATATATATATATATATATATATATATATATATATATATATTTACGTAGTTATTTCTTATCGCACACACATATAAATAAAACTATTGTAATGGGTGAATAGTAAATTTGTAAACCAAATGATCATGTTCCCTAAAGTGCAACCTAAATGCATACATTTCTCAGTCAAAATATTAAATTTTTGCAATAATTTATTGCTTACTCTAATAAAATCATGGCTATTGAGAGTCAAGGCATGCTAAGAGCAGAGGCTGAGCAGAGCGATTCACAGAAAGCTCTTAAAAGGTGAGCGGGGTGATGGGCGGCAGCAGTTAGATCCGTTACCATCGCCCATGGAGGGAGGGTCGACTCTGAGAGTGTATAAGGACAAAGTGCTTCTCTCTATCTCTTCCTCTCCGCTCTAAAAAGACTTGGATCTCTCGGGAGAAAGCGCATGAAGTGGATTGAGGGATGGCGGCCTGAGCCGAGAGAGGGTGAAGCGGTCAGGGTTTGACGTTTGGGATGAGGGGGGCGGATCTGGGCTGGTTTGGATCTGTCAACAGTACACTGACAGATCAGCATTAGCACTGAAGTGCAGGGCTTGTCATGTTGTTTCTCTTCAAGCACTCACACACACATACACACGCAGCGAAACACACATACCCATATGCTAACGCAGTCACACGCCACTGAACCATCTCGAAAAAGAGATGGAGCTCAAATAAGTTCAGAGATTCATTATACAGCCAATCTCAGTCAAACACACTCAATATAAACCCTTGATGCAGGCCAATTCTCCAGGAGTGCGCACCGGTGCCGTTTCTGCATGAGTGTTTCTCATTCTCCCCGTGCTGAATATGAAATCTGCTGAAGGCTCAGATCAAGCACATTAGGTTATATTGCCCTTAACTCTGACCTTGTGCTATCTTTCATTTGTAAGAATGTTGTAGCCACATAAAGCATAATGCTCAGCACTAAATATCGAACACAGTAGGCTTAAACGCTTTATGGGAATTGCAAAAATTGCATATTACTATGATACCATTCTAGCTGTTATCACAATTCACCAGCAAATCACAAAAGCTAAATGCTAACACTTAGCTGCCAATGGTTTCATCTTCACAATCAGCATTTTTTGCCAGAAAGTGATAAGATGTCATTAAATTTCAATGAGATTTGGTGCATGTATTCGTATTTACAGTAATATTCTGAATTTTTCGGGAGGCCTGGCTTATTAAAAACATTGTGAGAGAATGAGATGAGGAAAGTGCTAGCTAAAGAAAAGACAAAACTGATCTAATAAAAATATTGTCAGACATATCAAGTCAGACATCAAGTCAGACATTCGACTTAAATAATTACTGATGTTAACACACAGGGAAAATGTGTCATGAACACCTTGCAGAAATAAACGGGGTAAATAATTTTTTATGTTTTGATGAACAGATAGCTAACACTAAACGTCGGCAAAACCATAACAATTACCTTTTTTTCTTTTTTTTTCTTTCTTTTTTTACAATAGTGCTCTCATTATAACATTAGCCTAAAACGTTAGCAGCTAATGTTCTGCATTTCTGTTTTGAGCCGTGCATGCGGAAGAGTGACGCATTTGGTAGCAAGTTTTTAATCAATGAGATTCAACTCATAATTTCATATAAAATACGCTTAGTTATTTATACAACATTAATATTAAGTCCTGATCGAAAAAATCCAGTCTCTGCCCGTGTCACTTTGAGTCTTGGTAAAGTTTTAAATCCCTGCCTCCAAGATGCTCCTCTGTCGGTCACGGATTATGGAAAGTGAAACATAAATCTATAGGGGTGGTTGGATTTATTCACACACTTTAAAATATTAATCTGAAGCTTCTTTCTTTTCAGATTCTGAACTAAACAAAATAATGTGTGACAAAACATTACAGAAAAATGTAAATTAAGCCATAAATGCCTCTGAAGTCATCCTAGGTGTATATGACTTTCTTCTGTCAGCCGAATTCTGTTGGAGTTATTTAAAAAAAAATCTATTTGATCTTTCAAGCCATTTGATGAAATTTAGCGAGTCATATACACCAAAGATGACTTCAGGGCGAGTCATTTATGGCTTAATTTTCATTTTTGACTGAACTAACCCTTTAATTGCTGCAGTCTATTGAAAATTTTTTAATTCAATTGAATTATCAAACATTTTGATTTATAATTTATGCATTTAAAATAGAATATATTTAATACACCAATCTTTAATATTTTGGTTGAATGAATGATTCAATGACACACTCATAAATACTTTACTTTTTTCATTACTGGATGAATCAACATTTTTGAACAAATGTCTTTAATGAATGATTCAGTGACAAATACATTTTTTAATATTTATCTAGTGGTAAAATATTGCAATCGACGCAAGCTTTATTTGAAGCACCAGTTACTTTCAAAAGATGACGTGCTCTATTTTGATCGCTACCATAAACTTTAATCCCAGTATTCCTGTGATAATATGAATGACTGTAAAGCAGAACTAATGCTGTGTAGTTGAGACTGTTTTTTATCTAAACATGGTAAATGTCTGCTCTCTTAGATCGAGATCACAATCTTATAACGATTAATCGTGCAGCTCTAGAATAAAGTATTTTTCTATTTGTGCACAAAACATATTCTCAGAGCTTCATTACATTATGTTTGTTCCACTGGTTTCACATGGACTGTTTTATCGATGTCCCTGCTACCTTTCTGAGCTTTGAACAAGTCAGTTGCATTGCTGTCTATGCAGGGTCAGAAAGCTCTCAGATTTCATCGAAAATATCTTAATTTGTGCTCCAAAGATGAACAAATGATTTGGAATTTGGAACGACATGAGGATGAGTAATTATTGACAGAAAAACATAAACTGTAACTGACATATAATACAGTCACATCACATAAAAGTATGTAGTTGTTTTTGCAGTGGAATAACACACACATTAATTAGCCTTCTCTCTGGAGTCCTAGCTCAGTAAACACTGAGAATGAAGAAAATGCGAAGTGATGAGAATATAATAAAAATAACACCTAGGCCTGCGCAGCCTTAATTAAACACAACTGTGTACAGGATCCTAATTTAAGATGTTATTATAATGGGCAGTGACAGTCTCGTGCTAGTCACGCTAGTTTTGTTTGTGTCCAAAGAACAGACAAACAGAAGCAAAGCAGCGACAGAAAGAGGGTGAGAGTGAGCTTCTAGCCAAAACAGCCTCTCGCTTGTCTACAGACAGCTTTTAAATTTGGCAGCGTGACCTACATCTGGCCCGACAGAACACCAATGCTAAACTGAGTAAGAGATATTAGAGCTAAATCATTTTAGAAAGCGCTTAGGGCGCTAACCTCTCTATTAGCACTGAAACAGAGCTAACACACAGAGCACACATCCTTACACCTTTACACAGCTTTACAGTGATTTGTTATGTAGAACAAGACGATATGGACTGTGAAAAACAACAGCTTCGCATTTTGCATTCCGAAGAAAAAAATCATACAGCTACAAATTAACATTAAAGAAAATAAATTGTAAATTGAATTTTTCGGTCCCCTTAACCCCTTGTCTGTATAATTATGTATTGATTCATGTTCTCAAAAGTTTACAGCAGGACATAATATTGGTTAATACATCTGTAATTATTTCCCTGTGTATATTATAATCTAATAATACGCTGTCAAAAATTCCTGGTGACTTTTCCTGGTAAAGGCTCTCACACCCTTAATTCTCTCTTCACCAACAAAAACTCTTTTTGGCCCGGTTTCTTTTGCATATTTCACACACACACACACACACACACACACACACACACACACACACACACACACACACACAGCAACTGTTGTGATGGCAGCCATGGAGACCGTCAAGTTCTAACCTGTCAAAAAACTCACGAACTAACCAGTAAATCAGAATTTAACTTAATTATGTAGTACTGTAGCAATATAAATCACTTAGTGTCATTCAAAACAGGCTTAGTATTAATTTTAATTTATTTATATTTTATATATTTTATTTTATCATAAAGTATAACACTACAAGAACTAACCCTGCAATTGAGGGTTTGTAGTACAGATCGTCATATAACTGGATAAGTAATTAATAAAATAATAGTATTTTTAATTATGTTTTTATTTTATTAGAACTCAACAAGGAGAACTGAATGCAAGTTTATTAAATCAATGCATAAAGAGCTATTAACATCATTACCCATTAGTCCACACACCCTAAGTGACATCGACACAAAAGGAAACTCGTCACGGGAAGATCAGGTCGTTAAATTTATTTGAACAGCGTGCCTTGACGAATCGCCCACAATAAGACCGGGTATGTGCATTAATAAAAATAAAAAACAGGGTTAATTTTGATTTCATGTTGACTGCCTGTGCAGACTCCTACAGTAAACAAGATAACAAGCCCGGAGAAACACTGCCCCCTGGAGGACAGAGCGGGTATTACACAAACACACCCAACTTCACAATCACGGTAGTGTTTGCCAGTGGATTTAAAATCTCCAATTTCTTTAGGGAAAAATCCTATATCCTAGCATTAGATTGGAATCAGCTGTCTAACCAATAAGAGTCTTATTTAGTATTTTTATTAGCTCATGTGTCTTTGGTGTGTGTGGGTGTGCTTGGATGTTTGTTTCCCAGTCCTCCTGCACTTCAGGGTGATTGGGAGACTCCAGCAGGGGGTCTAGGCCTGTCACCTCTGTTTTAGAGCACCCTTAGTACCTGACCTCATTCTGCCTATCCGAGCATATCTGCATGTGTGTGTGTGTGTGTGTCTTCCACTCCTTTCATACGAGCCGATGCTAATAGGCTGTTTGGCAGAGTGTTTCATTACCAGAGCACTATCAGAGCTGACAGCTGTCAGCTGAGACAAACATCTCTGCCTGACTGTTCATGTGTGTGTGTTTCACCAGAATCCAGTGATTGCACCAAATGCCCCAGAGATAAAGACACTGGAGCTCGTGAGCAGATTTGGCATCATGAGCCGTTCAGAAACCCTGCCGGAAAGAGCTGACAGCGGGAGAAACGTCAACTGGATGTCTGCGACACTTTAGAGGTTAATACAGTAGATTTTAACCTTGAAAAACAAAGTTTTTCTGATGGTTTGTTGTTTTTAGAGTTTGGTTCTTCTGGTGTTGTGCTGGATCAGGGATTTAGGTCATGCAATTGAAGTAAGGGATGTACTTAAAGGGATAGTACACCTTTAGTTGCTGGTCTCCATACTTGCATAATGTTGTTGCTTTTTCCCCTTACTGTGGAAGTCAGTGGGGACCAGGTGAACTATCCCTTTAAGTTTAACCATGAAATGTGAGCGGACTGAACTGTGTGTCCAGCAACTCCACAAAGTTGACAACTTCCAACACATCCTTAGTCATTTATAGTTAGTAGTCTTTCTAACATTAAACGGATGTTCCAAGAACGTTTTTCTTCAAATATTTCATCCAAACATTATGAGAATGTTCATTAAACATTAATATCAGAACATTTTAACAATTCCATCAATGTCACAAGAATGATTCACTCATTAAAATTTTAAATCATTCTAACATTAACATAACCTTTTAACAACATTAAAGAATGTTTTCTACAAACATTTCCGCCCAAATATTTCGATGTCAATAAAAAATATTAATATCACATCTTTCCAAGAATATTGTTTTAAGAATGTTTTTTCAACATGAAAAATGTGAGAACATTTCATCGTAACATCTACACAACATTAGTGAACGTTCCGGTTAGTTGTCATTCTAGTGTTAAAAGGATGTTAGAAGAATGTTTTTCTGAGAACATTTTCTCCCAACATCATAAGAATGATCCACAAATGTTATGAGAACATTCACCATTTCTATGAATCGCAGAATCTTTATTTACCATATATTTAACATCAAATATGCTCCGACTGGTAATTTCGGTTTCAGTGAGGACATTACTTGCATACATTCATTTATTATTATTATTTAAAAAACATCTTGAAAACAGGAAGCAAGCTCTTATTGTGAATTATCACTCAATAAAAAATGACTCAATAAAACAGATATCTTCGAAGAACTCTGATTTCATCTTTGGGAGTGAAAAGTGAACGCTCTACAGACAGACTGTTAAACGAGTGCAGACCAACAGGAAAACAGAGTCCAGGTTAAAAAGCCAGACTGAACGCACACTTCATTCAGTCTTTGTCTGTCTTCTAGCACTTTGTCCTCACTTGTGTCTCTATATGTTTAACAGTAGCCTTGAAACTGAAGTGAGAAGTGCTTTGAAAGGAAGAGACAGAGCGAAGGAAAGAAGAGAAAGGAGAGAGAGAGAGAGAGTAAGGTCACGTATCGACTCTGATTGTGAGGCGCCAGTCTCGGCATTGATCAGAGAGTGTGCTGTATCGACTAAATGACAAATGAGATGAACAAGCCTCTCCTGTGAAGACTCGACCCCTCTGAAGAGCTCTCCCAAAACTCTGTGTGTGTGTATTTATTCTGAATGGACTCCTCTTGTACTCTTGAGTATAGGCAAGATGGCCTAGCTTTCATTCCCTCACACACACACACACACACTGGACAGTTAGATGGAGGCTACAGTCAGCATCCATTTAGAAATGGTCAGATTTACCTGCCAGTATCTGATGCTCTGTTGCCATGGTGATGGATCGTGCGGTCGCTCTGTGCAACCAATCAGAAATCTAATATAGATGTCAGAAGTCTATGATCAAGCATGTCAATAAAAACTCAGAACAAAGCCCACAATGTTATTTCAGAGTTCATACTGCCATCTAGTGTCCATGTATTAAATGGAGATAGTCTGCCATCAAATATAAAATGACATCATTATGTATTCTCTCATGTTGTTGCAAATCTGTATGATTTTGGCTTTTTGATCATGGAAGCTTTTAGTTTTCATATAATGAAAGCAGATAGGGACTGGAGTAGTCCAGCTCCAAAAATGGCAAAAAAGCATGAGAAAGTAGTTCATTTGACTACATTTCAAGTTGTTGTAAAGCATGTAATACTGCAGCAATGTTTGTGAATCAAACAGATGTTAACACTCTTTAGGTTGCTTTTGTAGTTAACTGCTCCAGTCCCCATTCACTTTCATTGTGTGTGGGGGAAAAGCAGCTTTGACATTCTACTAAACGTCTTGATCTGTGTTCTATGTATGAAGAACTTCACTTGGTTTGGGGGGGGGGGGGGGTAAAATAATAGACGATTAGCAAAATGTGAAAACAGTTTTCAATGTACTGAAAGTGGATGGGGCCTGGAGTTGTCACGTTTCAAAAAACAACCAAAAATCGCCATAAAGTAGTGCATATGACTTAATGAAACTTATGAATGCATTACTGCCACCTATCTCTCAAATTGACCATTGACACATTGACATTGACATTGACAATTGAGATTGTAGATATAGTGTCAATAGTCCACTTCAGAGACAAGTGGCAGTAATGCACTTATAAGTTTGTGATCCACCGTAAAGCAAGAAGAAGAAGAAGACGCCAACACGCTCAGGACAGTTCAGACATTGCAGTGAATCAAAGGTAAAAACGATAGACAGCTTGAAAGATCATTTAGTATCTTTACACATCAATGTATTACAACTAAACTATTTGGTTTAGTTTGTGTATGTTTTATGACTCTCAAAGCCGTGATTCTCATTCACTTTCATCATAAGACTGACAGACTGCAACGGTTTGAGTTCAAAATCTCTGCTTGTTTTCTACTGAAGAAACCAAGTCACCTACATCTTGGATGCCCTAGGGGTAAGAAGATAAACATCACATTTTCATTTTTGAGAGAACTATCCATTTGAATAATGACAGAATGTTATTTTTGGGAGAACTATCCCTTTAAACGCTCTGTTACACTACACAGAACCTCATGTAATAAGACTGTACTTGCACTGCATGTGAATGCCTGTGGCTGACTGTGTGTGTGTGTGTGTGTGTGTGTGTGTGTGCGTCTGCCATATGTGCTGACTCTGCTGTGTGTTGCTGTAGGTCAGGCTCTCGTCACGCGTCTGATGATGTATGTACAGTAACAGTGACCCTGTGGCATTCTGGGAGCTCTGCTGAGAAAATAATACACTACTTCACTTGTTACAGCAGTAACCCTTTCTAACACACATCTGTCCTTGAATCATGTCCTTCTGGACACTGAGAGGAGGACTGGACGTCCAAACACATGCATACTGTAGTGACTGAAAAAACATAATCAGTGACTTTTAAAATTTATTCAGATATATTTTACTTTTATATATTTTATCCATCATTTTAGATTAAACATGTATATGCATTATGATGATAATTTTATTATAATATATTATTAGCAATTATATTATTATAATAACAATGCATGAAATAAACAAACAAAATTAGTTTATTTACTTGCAAGCATTTATTACCATTTAATTTATTTACACTTCCATCTTATTTCTCAACACAATTTTAAATATAACTAATAATGCAGGGGGGGGGGGGGGCAATGCAAATGAGTTTATTTTCAATTCTTTATTGATTTTAATACTGCCGTATTCATTTATACTTACACTTTGAAATCTTTCTTGCATATAAACATTACATATTGTATTAATTAATATAAATATAAATTTGTCAATAAATTATATATAAAAAAAGTAAATTAATATTTTGTTGTCATGCTGTACATTTATATTTAAATATGATTTAATACATGAAATTATTAAACAAAAAAAAAATAGTTTAGATTTTGTGTATTAAACATACAGAAGTGAGCTCTATGTCTGCGCATGCGTTTCTAACCACTAGAGGTCAGCACTTCCATTTCTAAATCACAAGAGTAACTAGAAGTGCATCACATAATAAAAACAGGAAAGAGGAGCACCTAGTAATAAAAAATTGACATCTGATCCATTTCACTTGTGTAGTTAGATTTGTGCAGGTTGAATGAATCCTGTAGTGAAGCTCTTAGACAGTCTGAGAGCGTATGCATGTGTTTGTGTGTGGCATCTATAGTTATTATACAGGGAGACATGTTTTATAGCCCGGATCATGCCTCTATTCTTCCTCAACAAAACACGTCACATGACGCAGCGCTCTCTCTTATCACCACGACAACACATAATGGCCACTTCACAAAGCAATCGGGTGAGAAAACCAATTTCTTACCCACTCCAGACACAGATAAAGCGTGTCCTAAAACGTTTCATTACCTTCCATGAACACACGAGTGGGAGACCGGACGGAGAGACAGGTGATTATACAGCACGACCAGCATGAAGTTATAAAAGAGACAAGAGAAAAATCCATGCTAACGTCAGGTGGATGAGAAGGATGGGAAGTGGCTCATTCATATCAGTAACACACACACAAAAAAAGTGTTATGTGTCTTTTGGTCAGAAAACTATTGAAGTCTACAGGTAACTTGGACTTTATATATCACAAATCTGACTTTTTCCTCACAATTCTGAGAAGGAAAGAAAAAAACACCTTTTGACTGTTTTTCCCTTCAGAATTGTAAGCTACAGTATAATCTCAAAAATTGTTAGAAAAAAGTCAGAATTACAAAAATGTTAACTAATGTTAACTTAACTCATTATTATTATTATTATTATTATTTCATGTTAGATAAAAATGAGTTTATATCTCAATTCTGGCTTCTTTTTCACACAATTCAAGCGCCTATGTAGCAATTCTGAGTTTATACAGTTATATGAGTTTATTTTTTAAAATCCATGGTGGGGAAAAAACAAACATGTAAACTCAGAATTATGATGGAAAAAAGAAAGAATTGTGAGATGCAATAGTAAAAAAAATTAAAAAGTCTGAATTCTGAGAATATTACATCTGACTTTTCCTTTTAATCCTCAGAATTCAAGCTTATATCTTGAAGTTCACTCAGAATTATGAAATTATGAAAACCTTTTTTGTAAACTGAGTGAAATTCTGAGTGAGATAAGAACTTAAAACTGCAAGATCTAAACCTGTAATTTTGTGAGAAAAAGTTATCACGAGTTTAGGCCTCACAATCTGACTTCTGAATACCATGTCAGAATTGTTAAATAAAGTCACAATTACCTTTTTTTTTTATTATTATTCTGTGGTGTAGGCTTCCATATAAAACAAACCCTAAATATGATCAGTAATAATAGAGATGCTAATAAAGAGTAGAAGTGCAGAAGGAGCATGTGTGTGACAGATCCCAGACGCCCGTGTTTGAAGAACTGGGACTCATCACGGGTGATAAATCATAGCACACACACACACACACACACACACACACACAGCAGTGCTATGAGGAGCTGAATTATTATCCTCATTAGAATCATCATGACTGATAATCATCCCTCTCAGAAAATAACTGACAGATACTGGATTTTCATTAAAAGCCAGACGTCTAAATTCATCTCCAATGGGTTATGGGTCATACTTCATGTTAAAAAGTATTTTGTGCTATTTTTAAAATCACTTAGAGTTAAGCTTTCACTCATGAACAGTATTATGACCATTGTGCAGCGACGGTATCCAACTGCAATGCTGTTCTGTGATACTCTGTGAGCTTCATTTTAGAAATCAATACTTTCATTTAGCAATGATGCATTCATTTAATTTAAAAAATACGTTTTTTACTTTCTATTTATGAAAGAATCCTGAAAAAAATAAAATGCATCACAGTTTCCACAAAATGTTCATCAGCAAAACGGTTTTCAACACTGATAATAATCAGAAATGTTTCTTGAGCAGTAAATCATCATATCAGAATGATTTCTGAAGATCATGTGACACTGAAGACTGGAAGACATCACAGAAATAAATTACATTGTAACATATATTCAAATAAGTTATTTTAAATTGTAATATTTCACAATATTATTGTTTTAATGTATTTTTGATTTAAAAAAATAACTGCAGCCTTGGTGAGCACAAGAGGCATTTTTTTATTTTTTTAAATACAGATCAGAATATATAAAAAAAAGATAATCATATAAATTAAACTTTAAAATTACCTTAATTATAAAACAAAAATCTAATTTGTTTAAAATATAGGGATGGCAATGGTGGTTCCTCTCTTCAGGATGGTCAAAGTGTTTCGGTTCCCGTCAGAAACACAGGTTGAGGTTACATTAGTGCAGTGCAGTTCTGACCCATTAAATGACATTAAGTCAAGCTGAGGGTTTCCTGCTCAACCTCACATTCATCTGAGCTCAGAGAGCCGCCTGATTGATTTAACACAATTACAGCAGCGCTGAGCGGCGAGAAACCAGCCTGCTGGAGAACATTAGAGAGGACAGGAGCGTTTCAGTCCTGAAGATTCGGTTTCAAGAGGAACTCAGTTACAAAGTCACATGTCATGTGACAGACAGATAATACACACTTAGCATGGATCTTTCAGTGCAGCATACTTTATATAAGCATGACTTATATATTAACAATTGCAATTAACAATTGCATCACTTGCTCACCAATGGATGCTCTGCAGTGAATGGGTGCCGTCAGAACGAGAGTCCAAACAGCTGATAAAAACATCACAATAATCCACACCGCTCCAGTCCATAAGATAATGTTTCATGAAGAATAAATGTGTGTGTTGGTACGAAACAAATACATAATGAAATCGTTTTTAGCTTCATAGAGTTCATAATAATGCTTCGTCCAGTGAAAAATCATCTGTTCTGAATCAGGAGAGAAATATGCGCACATCAAAGCATCATTTACAAGTAAAAACGCACACCTTTTCCCTTCAGAAGACATCAATTGATGATTTACTTGTGGATTATGGTGATGTTTTTATCAGCTGTTTGTACTCTCGTTCTGACGGCACCCATTCACTGCAGAGCATCTGTTGATGAGACACTGATGCAATGCTACATTTCTCCAAATCTGGTGAAGAAACAAACTCATCCTGATCTTGTAAGGGCCTGAGGGTGAGGACATTTTTAGCAAATTTTATTTTTTGAATGAACTATTCCTTTAATTATGACAGGCCTTAAAGATAAACTGCACATTTAACAATAAAAATGCATCAGAAAGCAAGAAACAATAAAAATGCTCCAGGCATTCAGTGTTTGTGATAGTGTGCAGATGTGTTTTGCACGGATCTTCAAAGAACAAAAACGCAATGCATTATTCAGTTGAACATTTCAAAGGTTTGAAGTCTATATTTTCAGCACGTCCTGACACATATTTGATCTGGCGTGTGTGACGGTGAAGAGCAGGAGACGGTGTTGAGAGACGGCTGCAGGAAATGAACACACATCTGAGAACAGAGGGTCCTTTAAAATCCAGGCATTGCCAGTCAAACCAGAAAAACTGGATATCAGTCATCAGCAGACAGCATGAACACACATCAAACTACGACCAAGTCAAAAAAAATGATGGAAACTCAGTCATAATTTAAAAAAAAAAAAAAAAAAAAAGAATAAATAAATAAGTTTGTCATTATGAATTTAATAAGTACAGGAGGAATCCATATTTTATTTATTTAGCATTTTATTGATTTATTTTTGTTTACTTTATTTATTTGTTGGTGCATCATGATTTATGACTTTTCAAGATCCTTTAAATAATTCTGATTCCTTACGAGTTTCATTAGCGATTATATTTACTTTGAGGAAGATGTATTTTGGGAAAAATACTCATCAAGGCTGTATTTATTTGATCAAAAATACATAAAAAATTTAATATTCTTGTTTTCTAGTTGAATATATTATAAACAGTAATGTATTTCTGTGATGCTCCGCTGTATTTTCAGCATCATTCCTCCAGTCTTCAGTGTCACATGATCTTCAGAAATCATTCTAATTTGATGATTTACTGCTCAAGAAACATTTCTGATTATTTTGATATTATCAGTGTTAAAAAAAGAAATTGGGGGGAGGGATTTAATTCAGGTTTATTTAATAAAATGTTAGAAAACAACAGCTTTTATTTTAAATATATGTACATTTACATCAATCTAGTGAATGTTTTATGATGCAATCAAGCCAGCATGAACTAAACTGGAACCTTCCTCTGGTCTTTTCAGCAGCCCTATATGAAACATCACTATATTCATCATGGATCACATCCGAGGTCCAAGGCCAAATTATAATAATATATAACACCTTTATTTTGATAAAAAGATTTTCTTAAAGATGCATGTAACAGTGTTTTATCCCTGTATTCTATTTGATACACAATATCTACGTCCTCTAAATGATCAACATGATCAAAACTGCTGTTGAAGCGATTTCCCTCAATCTACTACATGCCTTCTGTTGTCTGGTGGATAGTTTTACTGTTTTAGCAAAAAAAAAGACCTTTTAGTGGAACTGTACAAACATCCACCTTCATTTCATACTTCACTGCACTTTTTGTTCTGAAATCTGAGATTTGTTTAAAGCAAACATTAGAAAAACTTTGATATTGCTAGTATAACACTTCAAGATAAACACTTAATAGACTGAAGCAACTTAGGTTTATCATAATGTGAATATTAAATATGATCATCAGGCTTTTGAGGAACATTTATTATTTTATCTTTCAATCATCACTGCATTAAATGCTTTAACTATACAGTATTTCAATGCCATCTTACTAAGCATTTTTTTTTTAGATATAGGTGACAAATGATATTTATATGATTTTATGCAAGTAGTCCACAATCTCTAGCTTTCAGATTTAATCTTCTTTGTTTTTTGTCTATGTAAATATCAGCATCAGCACAAAATTTCATAATTTTGCTCAGATCTTTTTGTCTAAAGGTTCAATAAACTGTTCCATTAAAAAAAAATATATATATATATTATTATTGAGAATCTAAGTGCCTAAAGACTAAAAGCAGTCCTCTGTTTTTGTTTTAGCATCCTATTACCAGAAATGAGATCATATTGGATGCAAAACTACCAAAAAAATAAATAAATATAGAGCACCTTTAACACAGAAACTAAAAAAGCTTTGTTCACTCGACCACACAAGGCCAAATGCATACACTAATCCCTGAACATCTGACACAAACACACAAAAGCTATCTAATGCACAGCGCATAGCAGAAATAATAGACTATTTAAATCTATTCCTCAGAAATGCATGAAGGCAAGTGCATTGCACGCTGTGAAACCTCAGAGGAACCAGAAGCAGTGAATGGAAAAATCTAGAAGGGTACAGGACAGGAAATCAGTGAGATAGAAAGAGACAATATCAAAAGAAAGACATTTAAAAAAATGATACAGTAAGATTAACAGTAGTGAAGAATGGATGCATGTGGCAGTGTAATGTTGTCCGCCTGCAGAATCAAGAAATGCCAACAAAGGCTGGCGGATGAAGTGATGTAAGTGTGGAGAGGATGTGGAGGGTGTGAAGAGGGAGGAAGGTGTTACGTGGCTCTCGGAGGAATCGCACACAGCAGGGCCACAGATGCAGACGTCTGACTGATGACTGACTCCTGATGTTTCCATGGCATCTGTGAATAAAAAGCTCAGCGCTCCCCAGATGAGCAGCAGCTCTCTAGACACACACAAACCTGAACGCTTTCCTGACTCTACAACTGCAGACAGCACTTACACAGACAAAGAACAGCGCACCTGATTCTGACTTCTGTCTGCAAACATAGCGCTCATGTCATTTTGGATGTAAAATCTGTAGTATTTTCATTGAACATGTCTAAAATAAAAATAAATAATAAAAACATAAATACACACACACACGTTTGTTTTTGTGTAAAGTGTGTTCATCCCATAGGTGTAATGGTTTGTATACTGTAGAAACTGTATCTTCTATGGCCCTTCACCAACCCTACACCTAACCCTAACCCTCACAGGAAACTTTCTGCATTTTTACTTTCTCAAAAAAACTCATTCTGTATGATTTATAAGCGTTTTGAAAAATGGGGACATGGGTTATGTCATAAGTCACGCTCTCCTTGTAATACCTGTGTCATACCCATGTCATTATACACACACACACACACACACACACACATATATATACACAGTTTTGATAATACCTCTTATGCACCCAAAGGCTACATTATCAGATAAAAAATTCACAATTTCTGTGCAATTTCTATGATGCTTCGCTGTATTTTCAGCATCATTCCTCCAGTCTTCAGAGTCACATGATCTTCAGAAATCAGAATAATATGATGATTTACTGCTCAAGAAACATTAATGATCGTTATCAATGTTGAACACAGTTGTGACAATCCTCTGCTCTCAAAGTCAAATACCTACTTACGATGCTAATGCTAATTAGCTTCATTATACGGATTGGACTGAGCAGACACAATGCAAGTGTAGCCAGACTGTTTACTAATTGAGCTAACATGGATTAGCAACTGCGGTCATGCCGAGAGGACGGTTATAAATCACCAGGAACAAAAGCGGCTCTAGCCAGAGAGATGTCACCAGAGCCCAGCAGCAACGGACTAAACACAATTCATCAGGGCTTGACAACATTAGCAGCAACACTAATGAACAAACTACATCTATAAACACACCAGAGGGACGAATCTCCTCAGTGGAACTGAGATTAGCCATTATTCAGCGTGAGAGTCACACATTCCACTATAGTGACAGAATCATGAAGCTTTTGATCCTGGATGATTCTTTAAGGAAAAAGACATTTATTTAGCATGAGGTGGTCCGAAACCGGTGAGTCGAACTGAAAAATCATTACAAACGAGGTTAGTCACACAGACTCACACTGTCAATCTGGCATCAGATCAAGGGGAATTATAGCAAGAGGAAATGATTAGTGAAGCACCATAATGAAATCTTACAAAAAACACAAAAAACTAAACTGAAGTTTCCATTTAGCTGAAACTCGAAACCAATTTATTTTTTATTTAATAATAAAATAATTACTCAACACTTAAAAAAAAAAAGAAAAGAAATCGGTTGTATATGAGTTATGTAGCGTATTGTTTACAAGCTGTTTAACTGACATCTTTATGAACTCGAAACGATTCTTTCATGACACATTAAAGAACATCAAAACTGCACTTTATTATAATATTGAATGAATTTGAGAGCCCGGATGGTGTTTCATATCAAAAGAAAGCACAAGTTCTATTGCAACTACTGGATAACAGACTAATGTTTTTAGTGAGCATTTTAAGCATGCTTAAAATTATTAATTCAGTTATGCATTTTTGATTCAGCAAGTGACATACGTCTCAGAAACAAAAGTCAGAATATCTTAATGGTTTTTCCATTGTCTTGGCTTCATTCATCACAGTAGAAATGAAAGTTCAGGTTGAGCACATTAGAGGTCAGCGTCTATTAATGCAGACTTATAACATACCCTGTCTTTGTCATCAGCCACATCACACAGCACGTCATCCAGGTCCAAAATGCCTCCATCTCCGTGCTCTAACCGATTCACCTGAATCCAGTATCCTGGGTCCTGAGAGAGGAGAAGTGAACAGACAGTTACGATGAGGCGATCGGTGTCACATTTTGACCAACACACATTCAAATGTAGATCACGATCTTAAAATATCTACAACTTCTTGTCAAGGCAAAAGTAAAGAAACTGTCAGGGTTCCTGTCAAGATGCTACATAGAACAAACTGAGAAGACTGAGAAATATTTAGTACAGTATTGAATGAAATCCAGGGCTTAATTAACTAAATATTAATACAAACAAAGTTATTCAGCCTTCAATATCGTACTGTTAAAAACTAAAGTGATGTGACATACAGCCAAGTATTAAATTCCTAACGAGTCCAAACCTCTAACCATTAGGCCAGGACTAACATCAGTATTTGTATTATTTCTCTGTATTTGACTGTGTGTCCTGACTGAACTCAGCTCATCTGAACCGCTGTAATCTCATAACTGGGCACAGCTGAACGACCCACAGTCCTCTTGGCATCCGCAGACCCTGGAAGAGCTTCAAAGCGCTGATGACCAAGAGGAAAATGGGAAAAATTGGGGTCGCACACCGATGGAATGCAAAACTCTGCCGACCATGTAACTGACTGCCAGTCTATGTAGGCCATTTGACCAGAGAAATGAGTGTTTTCCAGCTTAATGTGGCTTCTGTCTACAGTATCGCTTTTTTCATCCATAATCTGATGCACTTTCACGTAAAACTGGATATTCTGTCAGGAAAAAAAAAAAATCATAATTTTTGGCATTGCACGATTTAATCCATAGAGAACTAACTGGATCATGGAAAGTCTCTATAGTTTACATTAAATGTTTGACGGGATTCCTAGCGACATCAGGCAAGAAGAAAACTCATTTTAGATGCAGAGCAAGATTGGACATTTTTATAATTAATTGCAAAGACTTGGAACTAGTAACTTCTTGTACAGATGCATAGATAAATAGTGCACAACAATATCAGGAACATGCTAAGAAAGCTATTCGTTTATTAGCTAGTATTTTAATGTAAAATTAATTAAAAAAATAATTTAGACATCCAATTTAATATTGCATTTCTCCTAAGTAATGTTAAGGATAAATGTAAATATTCAGCATTTCAAAAATATATTACAACAATATTTAAATATTGAAAGAAAACTGTATCCATCCTAAAACTTAACTGTGAATCCATTCACGGAACATTATCTGCAACAAATGTCAACAAGTTCATCCCACGTTTAACAGCGTTAATCTGGAAGACATTTACTGGCCACAAACCCAGAACAAGATTCAGCAAATATTTGAACAAATTTGCTGCCGAGACGACATGCGCCTCTGGCCAGCGTTTCATACTCCCACATTCACCAAACCCAGCGACTTACATGAGGATTTAAGATCAATGGACCCAATAATCACCAAAAGATGGATGGAAATGGAGATGAAATGAGAGGGAAAGGCGTGTTGTCCAGTGTGCAGGGTTATTGATGAAGGAGGGTTTGCAGGGATAGACTAAGCCTTGCATGCTTGATTTAACAGCAGAAGAGAAAAGAAGGCATTGTCCCTCTCCAGTGCGAGGGAGGGATGAAAAATGAAAGCATGAAGGGCAAAGGAAAGATTAATGAAGCAGGAGTGGTACTTTCCCCCCAAGAGATACAATGAGATTTCAGAATAAAAGGATACTAATGCATTTAGGTACAGAGAGAGGTTACAAGTAACACTTGTGTTATTTAGTTAACCGGTAGACATGGGTACAGATCCCTGGACACACTTGTTGATAAAATTAACACCTTAGAGTCTTTTTAGATACATTTAGATAATAGTTTCTGCCAAAAAAAAATTTAAAGTTACATTAATGTTTCTTAAGTAATGTGTTACAGTCAGTATGTGTCTATAAAAGCTGCTCATGTGTCCCAAGATAAGGTATAACAAATATTATCTTTTATTTTATTTTAAGCAGATTATCTGGCACCATCACCAGCAATGGCATGGGTTCAAATATCAGGAAAAACACTTGCTGATAAAACATATACATTTGGGTCAATCTGGATAATAGTTTCTGCCAATTGAATAAAACGAACAGTGTTTTTTGAGGCAATGTGTTAAAGCTAGCATGCATTTATTACCATTCACGCTTGACAAAAGTGGAGGTTATTCATTTATTCATATGTTTAAATGTATGTTTTATCAGCATGTGATTTTCCTGAGAATTGAACCACTGTCCTTGGTGTTGGTGAAGCCAACTCTACTGTGTTACTTGTAATCAATCCCCTTATTGTAACAAATTAAAATGTAAAATTATGATCTCCATCCATCTTCACATCTCTGGCATGTGCATACTAGGGATTTGCGATGTTGATCAAAAATAATATCTCAAATCTTTCTGATATTTTATAGAAAACAATAGGTTATCTATAGACTCCTGAGGTTTTTAATATTCTTCATATTCTGTGTGGTGGTCATTTTTACCTTTATATAGCCATTTTATCTAAAACTGTCCACTAACTTTTGAGTGAAATTCTTACATTTAATGTGTGAATTAGCATAATAAGACATTTGGGCTGTTACCAATTTAATTAATTCAACACAGAAGCTGCATCTGAAAAGGCATTTAGATGTATTTACACACTGTTCAATGTGATTAATGAATTTTATCTGCAATTTCAAATGCATGAGTAATGTTCTGATATATTAAACATAACACGCTGAATACTGACATTTGAAATTACTTTAAGGGGTCTTTATTATTTTCTGTATTCCGTGTAATTAAATCTGTTTATGTGGTTTAAGGTTCAAAAAACACATTGTTTTCCACACAATGTACATTATTGTTTCTCCTCTATGCACTGCCTTTCTGAAGTGCGTTGATTTTTACAAAACTCATCAGTCTAAAAACCGAGGTGGGCTCTGATTGGCCAGCTATCCAGTGCTTTGTGATTGGCTGAATGCCTCAAGCGTGTGATGTATTCGAATATATTCGAATACATTGCATGTTATTCAATATCCGTTCGAATTTGATTTTTCTCAAAAGTGACAGCCCTAATATATATATATATATATATATATGTAAAAAGTTTGTAAAAACATTATAAAACAACCCCAAAAACCCATATGGTTTGCGCAGAAACTTTCTGTGGGGAATAAAAGAGAGGGAGATGCTGGATGTCAAGAGCTTTTATGACAAGACAAAGATTGTAAGATGTCATTAAACGTTTATCTTTATCTGTGACACTGTTCTTTAACCACTGTTGCAAAAAAAAAGCACTACCACAAGGAAAACATGAGGAACAAAAGAACAATGGGTCTCAAATCTCTAGAAGTTTCAGTGATAGAAACTCGCTCTATGAGATATGATGATCTGTTTCATGCTTAGAGCTCCATTCTGTGAATGCAAACACAACAATTATTAATAACACTTTTATAAGTAACATTCCTCTTCACTGACACACACACTGAACAAACATTTCTTTGTCCACCATAAACGCATCTATTATCAGCCGCTCACGTGTCCCAAGAGGAGGCCAGAGACGTGAAGATGGATGGAGATAACATTCCAGGATGGGTTGAGATCAGAGCATACAGGGACGTCTTTGTCAGCACATCATTTATAACTCGATGGAGTAATACAACCAGGTCTGAATCACAACCCCAAACTAAACCAACCTAGAGCAGCTCAGACCTCATCCATCTCCACCCAAGGGGAGGAAAGTGTGACGCAAAATAAGAAAGAGAAACAATGTCTACAACCAGCTGCAGAGCTTGTTCAAATATTGATCTTTTCTTGAGTGCCGTCCCAATGATTTCATTTTTTTATTCAGATGTGGATGAGCTCTAAGCAATCGTAAGTTCAGAAGACACCCGCAGACAGCCGCTGCTTTCTCAAACCCACAACCTTTTCACCAAGGAAGTGAACGACACAATAGAGATGAACGCTCAATGAAAGCATTTCAACTCAATAAAGAACAAGATCTTTACAAATCATTCCAGAACCAAAGCACAAGCTTTATCTTTGCACAATCAGGGCGGTTGGGCGACATGTCATGACACTTTCGATGGGTGTAAAGCACCTACTGTATCAAAGACCTATTGTGAAGAGCACACCTGAGGCAAGAGCCATGCAAGAGAGACGCTTTATCACGGGAAAACTGGAAATATACCTTAAAAAAAAAAAAAACACTGCATGTCTGATGAACTTGGAAAATTTTATAACCCACCCCCCATCCTCCACCCATGTTAACCTGACAATAACAAAGTAATATAAAAATAAAAATAAAAAATATTAAAATATATATAATAAATATTTCAGAAATATATTTTCTAATTTTGACCAAAAAAAAAAAAAATGTTTTATTTTATTTAACTTTTTTAATTCAGCAATTTGTAATGAAAAAAAAAAATCAAAAAATGTTAAAAATGAAAAACAACAATGTCAAATAAACAATCAATCAATCAATCACCTTTATTTATATAGTGCTTTAAAACAAAATACATCGCGTCAAAGCACTGAACAACATTCATTAGGAAAACAGTGTCTTAATAATGCAAAATGATAGTTAAAGGCAGTTCATCATTGAATTCAGTTATGAAATTCTATACCATGTTCTCAGACTGTTTTCCTTAACCTTCCTTAAGTGTAAAGGAGTAACTGTATTTAAAATGCTAGTCCATAGTTTCTGTTACATCATCAAGTTGTTCTGAGGTTTTGGATATGCTAAGGAATTCGGATACATCTGGAAGATAACTTAAAAAGCAGTCTTTTGTGGTAGAAGTGATGGTTCTTCGATACTTGTAACAAGAAGTAGAATTTACAATTTTGGCTACATGAAAACACATTGTCATGATCTCACGTAGCCCACTTTATATGTTGAGTAAAAGTAAATGTGCAGCAACAAGCACTTTGTTTTTCTGATTAGTCACATTACATCATTTTCTCCAGTAGCAATGATCTTGATCTTTACTACACAAGACATCTGTAAACTGATTTAGTACAAGATGACACTTGTTCTTATTCTTTGAGAATGTTTGTGCACCTGATCTGTTATTGTTCACAGACATCCATCATTATTATAGAAGATGAAAAAATAGTTGAAAATGAACATTAGTATTATCTGTAAATCCTTCCAAAGAAATATGATTGAAAGATTTATTTTATTTTATTTTTGTATTATTATTATTTGTGTGTGAATAAAACAACAAACATGTACTTGCAATTTTTTAAATCTCATAATTCAGACTTTTCTTTTTGCAATTCTGAGTTTATCTCCCAATTCTTACCTTTTTTCTTGCAATTTTAGGTTTATATCTCACAATTTCAGTTATTTTTCTCAAGTGTGCATGATATAAACTCATAACTGCAAGAAATAAAGTCTGAAATGTGAGATATAAACTTTAAAAAAAGTCACAATTACCTTTTTTTTATTCAGTGGCAGAAACAAGCTTCCACAGTAAAACGGCATGAATAAAATGCAAAAATGACATTCAAAGACACTGAGATCTGCACACTTCCTGGGGATTTTCGCTTTCCTAGTTGTTGAACTTGTATGAAGTCAAATAGTTGGCCACCAAAGCAATCTAAATCATTATGCATAACCACCAAAATTACTCTTAATTACTTGTTAACTGTAAAAACTGTCAGTTGAACTGAACATTCTCCATTTGGTAGAAAAGCGAACAGTGATCAAGAAATAACAAGAAATATTTAAATGTCTGAAATCAGCCAAACGAGTTGTTTACACCAAAAAAAATGTCCTATTCCAATTTGTCAAAAAAACTGTGTAGTTTCATCTTGCCTCTGTATTTTATCTTGTACTTCAAACAAATTAGGGCAAGTCCTACCGACCACAACTGATGTCATTAATTATTATTTAACAAATATAATTACTATTATAGTTTCCACCCTAATAATACAGAGCTGAGAGAACATTGTGTGGTTGTACAAGCATGAAAGTCATCGATTTGTTTACAGTCGGTTTGTCTTTAAATCTATCACCACCACAACACGTCACACAGAGCTCGACTCTTATCTAAACTTCCAAAGGCCTAGCACTCATTAATAGCTGATAAGCATGCGTGTAAAGGCATGTCTGAGAGCACATGTGTGTGTACACAGCATGATTAAGTGACAATGCTGGCAACGAGACAGCCTGGGCTTTCACAGGGCGGAAGACGCAGGTCTGAAGGGACACCTCTCTGTTCCCGAAGGCTCGGCTGCCGTGTAGAGACTCGCCCGCTGCTTACTGTAGAAGCACATGCCTGTCTGATTCCAGATTCATGGGGAAACTGCACTCCATGTCCTACCATAGATGCACTCAATAGAGAGATTTAGGAGAACGGCGTGGCCTTCAAAAGCTGTCATGAACTCAATGCTCAATCATCTCTCGAGGTCAGACGTCGGACTTGAAAGGTCGGTGAAGACTGATCAACTTGACTTGAGAATCATCATACGAGTTAATTTCTAAAATGAATTCAGAGTACCGTATTACCGTATTTAGGCTGGTCCTGCGACTTATAGTCAGGTGCGACTTATTTATCAAAATTAATTTGACATGAACTAAGAGAAATGAACCAAGAGTTCACATTACCGTCTCCAGCCGCCAGAGGGCGCTCTATGCTGCGCAGTGCTCCTGTAGTCTACACTGAAGACATAGAGCGCCCTCTGGTGGCTGGAGACGGTAATGTGAACTCTTGGTGCTTGGTTCTATATGAATGTGACTTATAGTCCAGTGCGACTTATATATGTTTTTTCCTCATCATGACGTATTTTTGGACTGATGCGACTTATACTATCGCATATTATGGTCTCTGCATCAAAATACATTTGCAAAAGTGATTTTATATAAAGTGTCTATTTTAATGTTTCAAAGAACTTTTAAAAAGAAAATGTCAAAATCTGGTGAAATACTAAGTGTTTTCTTGGTAAAAGCATTGCTGCACTTATATACAGAGGCAAGATCAAAAAAAAGAAAAAAATAGCATCTAAACTTTTCTACAGACCCTAAGTTCCTCTCAGACATACATTCATATAAACTCCTAACCTTAATTTAATCCTGATTTGTTTAGCATCTCAACCGATTCGAATCGTCACATATTTGACTCTATTTTCAACCAGCCTGCAGTTTATCGTTAAACCCCTACCAATAAACACAAGTACATCATCTAGAATCTCATAAGTCCCATTCACTTACACAAGAGAAGGCAGCACAACAGATGTTTGTCATTATTATTATTCACACCATCGATCAGCTCAAACACACTGACACTATCCATTTCTGTTGAATTAGTTTAAACTAGATTCATCATACTGTGTCAAGCCCCATAAAGAACAATAAACCCCACTCACTGACCTCATGAAACTGGGCTGTGCGCACCAGGAGGGTTCACAGAGCACACGAGGAAAGATGAAGGAGAGGAAAATGGCAATTAGACATGAAGTTTATGAGAAAAGAATGAAGAGGGGAGGAACGCTGTTGAGGTAGGCCTTGGGTCTTAGCCTCAGCCTACAAAGTGTTTGCCAAAGACTCAACATCACGCTAGAGACGAAGAAACCAGATCCAAAACTTCTGAGCCACTGCAAACACCAGATGAAGTATCTGTCATGACACAAGCTTCAGAATATTACAAGTTTATCTCTGAAATAACAGGAAAGCAACAGGTAACATGGGAGGGAACCCTCATTGATTGTAATAGCAGTGTTTGTCCATTTTTTGCTCATTTCGGTGAACTCTTCAACATCCGCTCTATTATTTATAAGCTGGTTAGTGTTGGTTTGTTGCTTGTCGAGCACAGCCTGCTGTTCGCTAACCAAAATGTTGAAGCTGGTTGACCAAAGAACTCTTGCTAAACTATGAATGGTTTAGAAATGTAAAATCAGCCAATCAATATTGCCATGATCTCACTTTTCTGCATCTCTAGAGTTATAAGTCACATGACATTTACACCTTTGGCTCAAACCAGCCTGGTTACAGAAATGACCACCCATGGCAAACATGGGAGATACCAAATTTAACACTGCAGTTCTTGATTTGTTGACTATATCCATGTTTTCTGAAGACCAGCTTGCAACTTCTTTTAAAAGTTACACATATCTGATATCTGCATTTACACTATACACTTAGCAAAACAAACCAGGGTACATGTACTGACAGGTAGCCAGGTCTGCGAAAAAATAATAATTAAAAACTAGACCAATCACATTTTCCCGTGTTTTTTGTTTTTTCTCCATCCAGCAGGTGTCCACCTTTACCAAAATAGCAGGGGGGAGAAAATGCTTAAAGTTTGGACTGAAAAACAACCCATTGCAACAAATAGCCCAATTCTGCAGAAAAGCTGAAAACTTGTCAGCCCTACAAAAAAACGTCCAATTGAGTTAACATCGATCGCCACCGTCGCTTTTTCAATGATGTATGACTCACGCTGACAGGAAAATATCTGATCTGTCCATTTACATGACAGACACAAATGCACATATCTGACTTAGTATTTCCACACATGACTGAGACCAAAAATCAATCTGAGATTATTGAAACCCATGTGCTTTTTTCCTGCTGTGTGTGCCACAGGGGAATGGAAAAATATATGAATCGGGACACTTGAACCATGTAATG
The DNA here is from genome assembly GCF_023724105.1 of Carassius gibelio. NCBI lineage: Eukaryota > Metazoa > Chordata > Actinopteri > Cypriniformes > Cyprinidae > Carassius > Carassius gibelio. The sequence goes on from NC_068419.1 coordinate 18,372,674, forward strand.
TAAATATGGTCTTATAAGGGTTCACGCGAATGCTAACAGAGAGCTAGGTATTAAACCTCCTTCAGGGTTAAACCAGCAAACCAGCATCCAAACATGAGCTGGTCATCAGCTATGTTGGCTTCTTCAGCATTTTCAGCAGTGGGTTTGGACTGGATATTTTTTTGTCCCTCGAGAAGTGGTTGTGTAATGTGTGATGTCATGTTTTGATAACCGAAACACTGCTTGAGCGCTGAGCCAGCATGAGGCACAGAGAGTCCCACAACAGACAGGATACTGAGATAATCAGCCAAGCAATGAATGCTTAAAATCACATAAGGATCCAACTGAATGAGCCTATAATGACACGCAATTAAAGCAATTAAGGCATTAGAGATGAGAGCTTTCTGTCTGTGGTCTAAATACAGAATGGATTGGGCTAAACCGTGTGCATATGGAGAGTTTTTTAGAGAGGGTTCAGGAAAGAGATTGGAAAGACAAAGAGAGGTGATCGAGTGCCTATCCTAAAGAAATGTAGAGAGAACAAGAGCACAGCTGTGAAGATCAGTAAATCACCGCTGAAATCAGCCAAATTCATCTTACTGCGTGTTTTTAATCAAAAAGTTATTGTAGTTTTAGAGTTATAGTTCTGACAAATGTACACTGCAAAGATAAGGAAATATAAATGTTTATATAATAACAACATAAGTCTATGTTTTGTGCTCATTTAGATAGTAAATGTGTGCATGACAGAGCAAAGGTTGTTAAAAGGTTGACTAGTGTACGTGTAACACATAAAATGACAATAGACAATGCAGTTTTGCATCTAATGTACATATGTGCTGTTTCAATAAGTTCTAGCATAAGTACACACCAGAATTAAGGACCTCTATGATACAATATATATCTGTACAGTCCCAAACCTTTCACTACAGTGAGCTAAAATGAACAGCAAACAACACAATCAAAAAACAAACCTAAGCAAACCTGAAAGGAACACAAAATAACACTTAAAGGCAACACCAAACAAAAATTGCACTAAATAAAATAAAAAGGCAAAACAACAAAAAGAACAAAACCTTAACATACCAAAAACCAAAAATAACACCAAACTGAAGAGAACACATACAAAACAAAAAAACAACACCAAACAAAACAAAAAGCAAAATCACAAACAAAAACAACACCAAACAGATCAAAGAATAAAAGAAAGAGATCAAAGCAAAAACAACAACAACAACAAAACATAAACACCAAACAAAAACAAAACAGTTCAAACACACAGACAACACCACTGCCCAACACAAAAGTGAAATAAAGGCATAGTTTGTGAGCACTAATTGGGCCATGCAGACATTGCATGGCATCCTTCCAGGAGTGTGCAGACTCAATAAACCTAATTAATGTGTTCTACCATGTTTATTTAGCTTTGTCTGCTAATATTAACTTTGCTAGCTCTGCACGGTGGGCATTCGGCCAGCTTTCCTTCCAGCAGCACAGAGATCTGTGTTTCACAGCAGTCTTAAACAGTGGGAGCTCCATTCATTGGCTGTACAGTAACTCCACAGCAGCTAAAAAAAAAAAAAAGACCAGAGAGAGCGAGCATGACTGGGGGGAAATGATTACAGCCTGTGTGGAGTCAGAAGCCCATTCAGGAAGTAGAGAGTAAGGAGGGATTTTCTGCATCATGTTGCAAAGCTGTGAACCCACAGCTGACGAGTGCACAGTTCACCAATCCAACCCTAGAGTTAGCACAAGCCCACCAAGAGAGTCATGCAGGAGAAACATATTTAGACTATTTAAACGGCATCCTTACAATGCATCAGCAGCTAGCTATGGCATTTTTGGCTATGCAAACTTTAATAAACCTTCTTTTAACCCTCTTTTAACTTTTACTCTTCAATATCTGACAGCTGGAACACACGTCACACTATTTTTTTTCATTAAGCAATCAATTTGTAAACCAACAAATGTCCTTTTCACCACGTCACCATTCATTCTGAGGTAGAAATTAAGGTTGGGGAAATGGCATTTTAAATGTGTTTCTAAAAAAAAATTTCACTGAGAATTTCATAGCTAATTCTGACTAATACCATAGCTGGAAATCCATACACCCTTATGAAAATTAACCATGGTTGTATTACAAATAAAACCACAAAAAAAAAAAAAACCATGGTTATAGCAGTTAAACCATGGTAAATGCAAATTAACCTTGGTTTTGCTAAACTAACCATAGTTTAACTATATTTGTAGTAAAACTGTGGGTATGCAAAGGGTAATCAATCAATAAAAAATGTAATCCCCTTTTACTAACAATCATCAATCTCTGGTACACAAAAGTGCCTGTATTTGAAGAGCAGCCACATACAAATCACAATCATGTCTTCACACTAGACATGTGCCGGTATTCGGTTATGCGATATATCACGGTAATGAATGTGCATGGTAGTGTTATCGTGGACACTTCTAAAAAAACTTGAATAATTATATATTACAAATTATTCAGAATTTGGAATGCATTTTAAAAATACTTTTCCCATCAACTACTCAAAATGTACAATACAGATGCTTGAAAGACAGTATGCGCTCTGATGTAAACAAGCACGCATGAAAAGCACATGAGGAACACATAAGATGCGCTGAATGAAAAGACATTCACTCTCTGACAGCAGATGGCGCTAAACTGCAGAAAATGTAGCCCTTACCCTGGAAACCCCATAAATAAAGCAACTGCACTACTTTCTAAAACTTATTTAAATAGCCATTCAGATTTGTGTATTGCCATGATGTTCATCACAGCGCCAAATACTTAAGTATTTAGAATTAATAGACTATTTATTTTATTTATAACTTTTTTCCATCTTTTTTAATCTGGACTACAACATGCCCTAGATATTGTTTGAAAGTGTTTTTATTCTTTATTGTTCGTTTACACTTTACATTAGGGCTTCATTAGTTAACATTAGTTAATTCATTAGTTAAACCGCCAATGAAAAATTCTTCTGAACATTCATTAATCTTAGGTATTCCAATATTTAATTACACAATGTTAAAATATAGTTGCAACTGTGTTATTTAATGAGCTAACATGAAATAGGATTTTATACCTTGCTATTTTTTTTGCAAGGTATAATGTACATCCAGTCGGTTGTTCAAACATATGAACATTTAAGAGAAACAGTGCAGTCACACCACTTATTACACAACATTTCACCAAAGAAATAATTAAGGCAATAAAATAATTAAGTTAAAAATGTTTTAAAACCTTACCAGTTTGTTAGTTCTCTTATAATCCATTACAGCGTACAAAAACAATCGTAGCAAAAAGACAGCAGCTCGGTTTGTATAAAACAAGAGCGAATCCGTGATACCAGGATGAAATAATTAAACAATTGTACACCATTTTGAAACAAATTTTAATATTTTATTAGCTAAACAAACGCAAAGCTTCCACCAAGAAAAAAATAGTTCAAGCAAAAGTACAGTGCCGACTGCCGTTACCCGGATGAACCGGTGTAATTAGCCTTTACCAGTGGTTATCCAGGGATAACATAACTCGGAATTTCGCGACTGACCAATCAGAATCAAGTATTCCACAGAGCCGTGTAATAACAAAGATTAATAACTTCAGTAGTAAATGAAGCTATTGCTCATTGTGATTGTGAATGGTTAACTAATGAACTTTTATTGTAAAGTGATACAGATTGGTCTTTATAGCTCTTTTGCACTTTAATCTGTTTAAACATTTAACTTTGTATATTTCTCTGTATTTCTTTATTGGATTTAAATGCTTAGTTTCTTTGTTATAAGAAAAAAAGTTATTGTGTTATGACCACTTTTTTGAAACAAACTTTCAATAACGTGATAATACCGTATACCGTGATAAAAGCATGAGCAACATCAAAAATTGATACCAGCATATCCCTACTTCACACACAAGTATGATTGTATAAAATGCAACAATTGTTGCACACAAACCATCAACCTTGGCTGTGATTGCTCTATTGAAATGTGGGCTACTGGATATGGCAGTCGACCCATTAAACAGCAGACTAAATCAGTTTAGCAAATTCTACGTCAGGACTTCTGCGAAGGAGATTCAAGATTTGGCAAGTTTAAGAAACAGGTCTTGCACCACCAAAGGGCTTCAACATGCAGCAGTCAGCACTATCTCAGAGTGCATTGTTTATTATTTCATAATCATGGGTTATGCATGCCAGATGGAGGCTCAGACGATGCCAAGTGAAACATAAGGCTGCGTGCCAGTATCACAAAACACTGCGAATGATACGCAGCCAAGAAGTGGACATAAGGCACGATGCAAACTCGGACAAACGGTAAACTGTGCTAATGTTATGGTGTGTGGAAATCATTAGAAGCTCTGAGGTGCTGAGAGGAGACATTAAAACGCTCCGCGTGGAGCAGATTAGTATAGAAAAAAACAGTCTGCGGTTAATTACAGCTACATTTACCGTAAACCGTGACCACAGACGAGGCCTTAATCATAACTGATGTGTTACGTGTTCACACTGTATCTTACTTTCTTTCACTTTTCATATATCAGGTTTGTTTTCTTTTGTCATCCCAACCCTGTTACTTGGCTTTCAGCAATGACATCATTTATTTATCTAGAAAACATGCCTCTCTTTCCTGAGAATAGTGGTTTAGCTTGGGCTGGGTTCACAAAACTGATTCTTTTAAGGTTTGGTAATGAAATGCCTTGTCAAGAATAAGTGTCTAATAGTATATAAAGAGACGATTTCTTAGTAAAAGCAAGGGTTTGTTGTTTTCCAACATTACTGCTTTGTTCAAGAGACTCATAGTGCGTGCAGAAAATACAGAAAACAAAACCTTTAAGTGTCTGCTTTACATTCTTGTTGTGATATTCTTTAATATTTAGAAAAATGTATATGCTTGTATTTTATTGATGTATAATTTCTATAAAAGTGTGTGCCTAGAATTAAGTACTCTGACCAGCATACACCTTTACATTTTTTATTATTTTTTTTTTTTTCATTATAATTTGCCAATATTTAACCAAACCAAGACTTTTTCAAAGACATTAAAATAAATTAAACAGTAATTACATACAAATACTAAAAATATTTAATAAAATGTACAAAATATATTACATTTATTTCTATTTTATTTGTTTTTTTCCTAATGTACAGATGTTTGGTATTTTATCCATTATTATCTTTTTTTCTTCTTCTGTCAAACATGTTGAATATCCAAGCTACTCTCTTCTATACAACAAAAGTACATCAAGATATATTCTGCCAAATAAATACATAAATAAAATAAATGAAAACAATCCAACAAAAACTCTGCCCTAAGATGTATTTTATGTTTCACAGAAGAAATGCAAATTCAATTTGACACAACATACACAAAAAATAAAAAATTGGGGGAGTTGAAACTATTCCATACACATGCTTCTATTCTTAACGTATCTTAAATTATGCTCCTTAAATTCAACTTTAATTATTACTCCAGTCTGTCCAATTTTAACCTTAATTTTTTTTTTTTTCTGAGATCCCACAATAACCCGGCACTTAAAAAATTCAGTCTCTGTCTTTGTTACTAAATAGTTCTGAGTTTCATTGTGTAACCATGACCTTTAACTCCATTATAAGCAAGTGTGCCAACATTTCAAGTGTATTGATAGCATCGCAGAAGGCTAATTTAGTGTCCTTGCTCTTCAAATAGAAGGACTGGCTGAATAAATACAGCAAGAGAGGGTGAATATGTTTCTCTAGGGTATCAAAGAAAACAAAATGAGAGCCATAATGGTGTTAAACACGGCTGAGAGCAGCGGGCTCATATGTGTTACCCACTACAGATCTGATTGCACTGAGAGCTTGAATAAGAAGCGCTGATGGAGCCAAACTAATTATGCCTTGCTTAATGCAAAGTGTGAAAGTGCACGATGGTTTTACATGCAGGTGAACTGAAATGTGCTCAAGGCTAAACTGGTTTGACACTAAGACCAGAAGTGTCTTTAAATTAAATTCAAATTCAACACTTTTTGAGCGCTGAGAGTTCAAATAAAGTGCCTCTGAATGAGGTGAATGTCAGCCACATACACACATACATTCACACACACACACACACACACACACATTGAATCGCACTGACTTAACAGTAGGTGTCTGCCAAATAAATCCAGGCACGGATCCAACATTCACAAGTCTGAGCGACGGATGGAGCAGACGAGAGGATTGGTGCGACAGTGAAACCAGAAAAACAACACAACAGGTGAAAATCAAGTGAAAAGCTGTGAAACCAGGCCAAACATTGAAAGTGATTTTGATGAAGATACATTTAAGTGCAAGTTTAAAAAGGATCTGATGTATAATAGGGCTGTAAGCACTTTTTATGTTTCAATTAAAGTGATTAAATCAAAAATAAAGTAACATAAAACAAACGTTTTAGACATGGTTACACAAAATTATTTTAAGTCTCATTTAAAACAAGTTCTTGGCAATGTTATCTTTGTATTCCCATTAGTCTAATGTACAAATATATATTTTTAATGTAGCTAATAAATGTAATTTAAAGACTAAATAATTAAATTTCATTCCTTATCTTAAATCCATGTGAGTGTGCACATATTCATCACTGTTTTCAAAAAAAGTGTTATTTTAATCATTCAAAAATATCATTACATATTTGGGTAGTTGCACCACATAACATTTTTCAAGAAAATTATCAAATTATTATTATTATTTTTTTTTATTATTTTTTTTTTTTTTTTAAGAAAATAAATAATTTTCTTCATTATAATATTAACAGATATACTATATTAAATTGAAGTAATGAACAAAATGACTTAATACAGAAATTAAAAACATGCCCATCATAGAATAGGAGCATTCAAGTAATTGCATGGATAAATTTCTTTTTAATGTAGTAAATAATGAATAGGGGCCTTGAACTGGCCAAAAATATGAATGTCACATCATTTAATAATAAACCAACAAAGACCGTTAGAAATAGTGTCCTTCTTTCGTAAGAGGTGTATGACCACCTAAGTCGACAAACTGAGCTGCAGCGATATAAACCTAAACTTGTTGAACCAGTATTTGATTGTGTGAGCTGAAAACCTCTATTAGCCAGTGACAGCAACAAAACACAGAGAATCAGACTCAGTCTGTGTCTGTCTGTGAGGAGGAGGAGAACGGTAATAAAAGAGCATGTTTCCCATGGGCTCTCATAAATCACAGCTCTGCACACACTAGGAAGTGTCCGAGGAAACAAACAGAGCAAGTGCACTTCCTGATCCACTTCAGAGGGGACATCTGCCAAAAGAGGCCAATGTGGGACTAGAAAAATGAAAGTGACAGCATTTGGGCAACTGGAGGAGGCCAAATTTACAGAATGAGGCAAAATCTTCAAGAGATCAATTACTTTTATGGTAGCGCACAAATACAACACATCTACAGCTCGACTTATTAAAGGTGTTTGCATGCACTAATTTTGGTCAATTCAAATGAATTCAATTATTTTCTGAATGAACAATACAAACAATGTTTTTTTTTGTCTCCTGCACTGATCAGAAACTGAAAAGCCGTATCTACACTGCACACACACACAAGGTCACTTTGAATCTACATGACTGAAGACAGTAGGAGTCAAGTGTTTGCATGATCCGTTTTTTCTGTTGATTGTAATTGGTTCAGGTCTACACAAACATCAGCTGGTGATGCAATCAGAAGAAGAACCGCACAAACTAAACCGGGACTCGGAAGGAAAGGAAGTGCACAGATTTTTTAAAGCGGCCTGCAGCGGTGATATTTTTGGGAAAGGGCAAGCGTTACAAAACCTCAGTTTCCCTCTGACGTGGTCACACTCCACATGCCACATAACGTTAGCCCTTGAGCTCTGCCTGGCACATCAGATTTCCCCTGTCAGATATCCATAAAAGACACGGCTGAAACCAAACTCACTGACCCTTCTCCTGACATGTTTATAAGCTAACATCTCCTGACAGGTCAGCATTCATCCAAAATCTCCTGGACGCAGGAGTGGAGCCTCAACTATCTGACAGATCAGTTCCCATGAAACTTGCAACAGACGTTCTCCCCGCCGTTTTTGAAGATCATACCAGTATTTTGGACACGGATCCTGTCCTAAATGAAATCTCTCAGTGGAGCGTTCAAGCCTTCCCCGGCCCATTTCCTTCGATTCTGACAAAATCTGATGCCACTTTTCAGATGCTCTAGATTAGACAAGCCTGAACGGATATTTGGAAGCGTCTCATTTACCAATCAGACGGCCAGAATGCTTTTTTGACAACATGACTACATGAGATTATGAACACAACAGTCTATGAAGTTAACTGTTGATTGACATCATATACAGAATAAATGTGTCAAATTTGCCATTGTACTGAACTGAGATACTGTACACATTATTACATACACATTTTATGACCAGAATTTGGATATTCTGGGATAACAGTGCCAAACATTTTACGTTATAAATATATATACAGTACAGACCAAAAGTTTGGAAACATTACTATTTTTAATGTTTTTGAAAGAAGTTTCTTCTGCTCATCAAGCCTGCATTTATTTGATCAAAAATACAGAAAAAATAATAATATTGTGATATATTATTACAATTTAAAATAATTGTTTTAAAATGTATTATACTTTAAATGATCATTTATTTCTGTGATGCAAAGCTGAATTTTTAGGATATTATCACATGATCCTTTAGAAATCATTCTAATATGATGATTCATTATCAAAGCTGGAAACAGTTCTGCTGCTTAATATTTTTTCAGAACATGTGACAATTTTTCAGGATACTTTGATGAATAAAAAGAAGCTATGTTTTTAAAATATAAATATTTTCTAATAACAGTAATTTTTTTCTTTCTTTTTTTTAATAAAATCAATGCTTGTATTCAGCAAGGATGTGTTAAATTGATAAAAAGTGATAGTAAAGAAAAATTTTTATTAGAATTTTTTTTATTTTGAATAAATGCAGTTCTTTTTAACCTTTTATTGATCAAATATATTAGACAGCAGAACTGTTTCCAACACTCCTAATAAATCAGAATATTAGAATGATTTCTAAATGATCATGTGATCGACTGATGTTACATGTGACACTGAAGCTGGAGGAATGATGCTGAAAATACAGCTTTGCATCACAGGAATAAATTGTTTTTTTTTAAGTATATTCAAATAGAATACGATTATTTTAAGTTGTAATAATATTTCACAATATTACAGTTTTTTCTGTATTTTTGATCAAATAAATGCAGGCTTATTAAGAAGAAACTTCTTTCAAAAACATAAAAAATAGTAACGTTTCCAAACTTTTGGTCTGTGCTGTATATATATATAGACACACACACACAGTCAAAACATTTTATATACTATTATACACACATGAAAAAATATTGTAGAAACAATTTATACTCAAAAACTGCTGGTAAATTGCACATTAAATTACAAAGAAACTGCAACCGCCATTTAAACACAACAATTTGTTTTCTTATATATCAGCATCAGTTTTGGTTTAAAAACCCATGTACTGTATCACAATATCCACATGTACTGTATATAATACCATGATATTTACATCTTGACAGCCATTTCCATTCAGTCTCAAATACAAACAGCTTCAGCATCAAACGCTTGAAAACAGCCAGGGTTTGTTTGGGGTTTTCTGGCCCAGATCTGGCATTTCTTTGACTGTGGCCATTAGTGTCAGTGGTGTGACAGATGAGTAACCCAATCCAACACAGTCCAGGACCACCGGCGAACGACAGGAGCGACGCTGTAGTGTGTGAGGAAGAGAGAGGTCAGGGATGGTCAGGCTGCGAGGAAGAGGATGGTACAGCTGTAGGATGAAGGGCATGATGCCAGGCTGTCAGAGCAGACAGAACCGTCTGTGTGTGTGTGTGTGTGTGTGTGTGTGTGTGTGTGTGTCGAGGCGGGTGTATTGAACAGTAAAAGTTCAGGAAAAATCATATATAAAATGTAATATAGGTGTGTTCTGGGATCAGAGTCTCAAATTTGATAAACAAAAAATGCAGTTATTAGTTCTTGTTTTTTTCAGCTACGTCTTCTCTCAAAAAAGTAATCGTTTCTCTCTGAGAAAACTTTAGAGATTGCTATCCATGCACTCATTACATCTCGCTTGGTCTACTGCAACTCTCTTTATTTCAGCATTTCTGAATCTCCCATCGCTCGTCTCCAGTTAGTATAAAACACAGCTGCTAAATTCCTCAAAGGACAATTTAAACTTGATCACGTTACTCCAATTTTGAGATCGCTGCATTGGTTCCCTGTGCAGAACTGAGTTTAAATTTCTTCTTTATGTTTTTAAATCTATAAATAATCTGTCTGATCGAATCTATCAATACAGTTCTACACGAAATCTGATGTCAGGTGATCAAGGTCTTCTCTCTGTCCTCAGATCACAGTTGAAGCATTTGCGGTTGCTTACCGTCACAATGTAACGTTTGAGTCAGTGTGTCAAACAAACAGGTATTTCACCGTAATAAAGATGACAGGAAATACAATACTCATGTGTGACTGAAGAATTCCAGCAGAGAAAACAACTCCAGGATCTCATTTCTCTTCAAGCACTTTTACACACACACACACACACACACAAACACACCTAGATAATAACATCTGTAAAATGGCATAAATGCACCGTTTTAATTTTGTAGTTCCTTTAAGCAACTACTAAACCTACAGATCTGAAGCTTGACGAACATAAGAAATAAAACCATCAATGTATCTGCTTTTGTTATTGAGTTTTCAGGCTGTGTGTGATACATGTTCCTCAGCGGTTTGGGCTGATTACCGCACGCATGGCTTTCTCATCATATCGTGACGAATACGATTTTGGTGGAAATCCAGTAACCTGATCTTCATGCCATGCGTTTTGCCTGTAAACTGAGGACAGGAGAGGGAGGAAACCGGTTCCTGCTTCACAGATGACTGGCAGAAAAACGGAGAGAGAGGATATATGTGTGTCATTCTTTGGGAGTGTAAAGACAGAAGCAACAGGTCTGGACTGGTGCTCTGACATGAAATATAAGATGTGTTCAGGGCTGCAGAACTAATTATTGAGATTACGATCACAGCTGATGCGTTTAATGTTTATTAAAGCAATGCATTTAAATCTGCTCATGTTGCATTAAAACAGCTTATGGAAATGATGTTTTGCAGAAGTTGAGCACTGAAACCAATTGCAGAAATGTCTTCGGAGATCAACCGCAATTTAGAGATGTTTAAATGAATCTACGAGCTTGTCGATTATGATAATCAGTTCTAATGAGCAAGATGCATGTTTTATGTTTAGGGTGACACTAAAAGGGATTTTCTTTCTTTTCTTAAATATTCTGCCTTTCAAAACCTTTTAAAAACATTAATTGAATGCTTCTATTTAACAAGGATGCGTCAACTTGATCGTACATTTATAACGTCACAAAATATGCTGTTTTCGTCATTCATTCATGCTCTATTCATCAAATAATTAAAAAGGTATTGAGGAATGTCTGAGGTCTATCTGGACCTGATCACAGGAAATGATGACTCTTCCTCCAGGCCTTATGACAGCGCGGGAGCGGCAAATGTTCTGCACGACACACGATCAGACGCCAGCGAAAGAGAAATAAAGCAATAACTCTCTCTTAAGCACTAAAATGGGAGCACAACAAAAAGAAGGGTTTTTGTTTCTCTCTAATCAAAGAATAGTGAAAGTGATTCATTATGAAATCTTCAGCGCCACGGCAAAATAAATCATGTGTGCATGAGTTTTCCTTCCGTTTGGAATATAAAGCAATAAAAATACAGAGTCCAATAACACAACCTGATTCTGAAGCAAAGGATTCTTATGAACGATTCTTTCTAGTGAATCAAACCAGTGTTGCCCAGTTCACATGTTTGACTCTTAGAAATGATTCTTTTGAGTGAATCAAAAACATACAGTGCAACCAGTCTTACCTAATCCACACAAGCTTGACTCTTATGAATACTTCAATTCAGTCAATGCAACCAGTGCAGCCGGATTCACAAAACAAATGACTCTTATAAACTGTTCTCTTTAATGAATCAAAAACATACAGTTCAGTGCAACTAGCTTGATTCTTATGAACCAGCTCTTTTAATGAAGCTAATCGAGATGAGTTACTGCTTTAAATCAGTCTGAAACGCTGTCTTATATAATACAGCATTATCAGAGAATGCATTTCTATCGTATATTAGTAACATAAACATTATACCCTATAGCTATCTGAAATATACCCAGATGAATCAGAACCAAATTGAACTGAAATGGAATCGAATAAAATCTGAAAGATGTTAAAGGTTCTTGATGGATCCATGGATGCTGATAAAGAACGTTTAGGTTCATCGTAAAAGACAGGATGGAAAGCAGACAGATGTACTCGCTCCTTCACTCTCCTCCTCCTCCTCATCATCATCAGAGATGAGCTTAAAGAGCTCAGTCATATTGATAGTACACAGCCCGATGTGTCCAGTCTAGCCAGTGAGAGTCTGTATCACGGAGATCTGTGTCATTCTGAATAACATACACAATCCCCCTCGTCTTCTCACTTTAAAAAGCACGCTAGAATGAAAAAAAATGGGGTTGTTTTGTTGTTGGTTTTGGCCCGGTTTATTTGTTCCATTCATAAGCACACCGAGTTCATTTCCCATCCATAACAGTACACCAAGTAACTGAATGTAATGTGTAGTCATAAGATCTGGCATGAGGAGATGTTTTCAGGTCAGGTTCTGGTCAGTGCAGGGCAAACAAACACATGCACAGTGATAAAGCATTCACCTTCAGACTAGGAGTGTGTGTTATGATGATTTTTGATCTGCTTTTGAAGGAATATGGTAGTATGGTGCTACAGTGCATGTTCAATCTGCTGTAGTTTATACTGAACACCACATCATTCACAGCACAGTTAACACAGCGCTAGAGTTACTCTCTCATTATTTGCATGTGCTTTTAAATGTTTCATTGGCGCTGGTCTGACCTGTGCTCTTTCTGAGTGCTAAAGCCTGTCAAACAGCGCCTGATTACTGAACTCAGTTATCTTTTGTGCTAATACTGTCAAAACACACAAGGTCTACATGTAGACTCGGCTGGTTATGTCTAAAATTAAAGTAAACAGTTTTATACGTGTCTGTTTATATTGTTTTTCACCAAGTACAACATGTTCCTGAATCAACATCTTTGTTAATCCTGAAACAACATTCCAATCCACCAATCAGAAGTGAGATATAACTTTTCAGGAAATATCAGTTTTAGGCTTACGACCAGAGTTAGGTGCTTCTTCACCCTTGCTAATCAGCTATCATTCCCTCTGATTTTAGATATAAAACATGGGTAGGGTTAGGTTTAGGGGTAGGGATTTGGTTAAGTTTATATTTTAGGACAATAATGTTGATCCAGGATCAGCAGAAGATGTTGATCTAGGAACATGTATTATTTGGCAACATCACAGCGACCAGATCAGATGCATGAAGTTCTTAAAGAGACAGTACGCCTAATAAACATGCAGCCTACTGTCATTGCTGCGGATGTAATTTCTGTCATTATTTAGTCACTGTCGCATTGTCCCAAACCTGTATTAATTTCTTTATTGTGCTAAACACAAAAGAAGATATTTTGAAGAATGTGAGTAACCAAACAGTTGCTGGTCAACATTAAACTTGATAGTAGCAAAACATACTCTGGCCAGAAACTGTTTGGTTTTCCACATTCCTCAAAATAGAGTTTTTAGTCTTTAAAATAGAGAAGACAGAAACTCATTCAGGTTTCATTCAGTTGAGTAAATAGTGGTATACAAATAAAACACTATGAGAGAATTGATAGACAGCTGACAGAATTGTTATTTTTGGGTGAACTATTCCTTTAACGTTAATAAAACAACAAAACAAAGAGAAGAATCACTCACTGAATAAACTAAATACAGTTGCTTTAGGAATCGGTTCATATAGTGTTTTATTTATATATTTTTTCATTCAGTTTCTTGAATGCTCTGCTAAATACACCTACAGTACCTGAAGATAAAGCACTGCTTGTTTTATTTGTACATTATCTGTAGTTGTAATGTGTATCTTCGTCATTATTTTATCTTTGTTATTAAAAAATAAGAACAAAGATTTAACAAGAACAAAGACTAAATATCTGCCATTCTTTTTTTTTTGGTTACCTTAAAAGGCGTTGTCTTTATAATAGGGGAATTAGTTTGGCTTTAAAGCTCAGACAACTTGCAAAATAGTAAAACCAACATGACAAAGATTTGTGATAAAATCATGAATCGTGATATTTCTAAAAAAGATTGTGATATAACATTTTTTCCATATCGCCCACCCCTACTTCAGACTGTCTCTACATTACTGTATGTCTGAACACGTTACTAGCAAATTCAGATTAAAGGCATAACTGGGTGTTCCTTCAACTACAGGCATCTTATGGCCAAAGATCTTTTTTTTTTTTTTTGCTTTCCACAACAGATTGCTATAAAACCGTCTTGAAAGCATGTATTTATAGTTGAATATAAAGTATGAAATGAAATAAACTACTTTGATATTTACTGCATGAAAATTGTATCAATCTTCCTTTTTCCCCCCAACAACAATAAAGTTTGGTGTGCGGTTTACAAAAAATAAAATAAAAAGCTACACATAATTAATGTGCATAATATAAAAATATGTATGTAATTTACAATCAAGCTGTAATTTTGAAAAAATCTGAAAAAAATGTGAAAACATTTCCTTTTGTGTTAAGGATACATAAAATTCTAACTATACAAAAAATAAATATATATATATATATATATATATATATATATATATATATATATATATATATATATATATATATATATATATATATATATATATATATATGCTTTTTGTATTTAAGATACATAACATGCAAGTTACACAAATTTGTGTGCACAATATATTTTTTATTGTGTGTCATTTCCATTTGTGTGTTTAGAATCCAAGAAAATGCTGGATGAAATGTAGATTTATTTATTTACATTTTTATTTTATTTTATTTTATTTAGCATTTAGGATACAAACCATGCAAGCTACATATAAAAAAACTGCAGAATATATTTTTATTGGTTTTCATTTCCAAAAAAGCTGTAATTAGTGAAAATCAGAATACATGCAATGCTTTATTTATATGTACATTGCATAAACTTGTGAGTTAAAGTGTGTGTCTAAATGCAATTAGAAGTGTCAGTGATTAAAGAATGAAGCTCTGAATGTAAAGCTGTTTAGATCTTCCAGAATCTGAAACCTCTCTCAGAGCCGGGAGAAAACCTGAGCTTCATTAGCACACATGTGAAGACGGGACAGGCGTCACATGGACAACCCTTCATCTGAACTCATTTAATAACGCGTGTGCAAACAGTGTCTGATAGAAACACAGCACGAGGCTGACTACTCTCTCCGTGTTTCTGTTGAATCAGGTCACTACAACAGCAACGGCAACTATCAGCAGGGAAGAAAAAGCTATGAGGTAAAAACAAGGTAAAGTCTGGGTGCACTGAAATGAGCAGAATTTGGGAGAATAACATCCAGGCTTTGGCCAACAGCTACACAGTCCTTAACTTGACACAATAACGATGATTTCAACAGAATCCAGATCAGTGGAAATCTGATGAGAAACTGGAGATGATTTCCAGCGGACTGTAAACAGTTTTCATCTGTTTGATTACTCCAGAGATTCATCAGCTGCGCATGAACACACTACAGAAACAACGGCATCCTCAGCACGACTCATTAGTCTCTTACACCAGCTACTGTCACAGTCAGGTTCAAATACAACGGTTAAAAATGAAAGGGAAATTTAAAAAAGATTACATGAAAAATAATGTTCAAATAGAATTAAAAAAAAAAACAATTGCTATTAAGTTGAGGTTGATGTACTAAAATTATTAACCCTCAAAAAACAACAGAAAATAAATAATAGAAAAATAAAAAGCAAAGAAATTCTAAATAATTGCAAAAAAATATGTGCTGTTAATTCATACCATTTTCATTTTTAATGTACTCATATTTGTACTTTAATATAATATTATAACTGATATAATAAAATCAATTACTTTATTTTATTTAATAAATATGTACCTGATTCGGCTACATGGGGTACCTGTTTTTTATTTAAATAGAATTAAATAATTATAATTATTAAATTATTAATTATCATTAGTAATTGAATGAATTTAATTTAAAACATGGTTCTCCACTATAATATGTAATAATAAATTTAACTAAATTAAATACACTAATTAGCATTATAAAAAATAATTTAACAATGACAAATATTTCAATTAATTGTATAATTATAAATAAAAAAAACATTGGCATGCCACTATTTCAGTAATATATTATATTAGATTATCTAATTTAATAAAAATAATCATCATTAATAAATTAAATAAACTATCATTATTCAAATAAAAAAATTACTACACCACTATTAAGTGCTGACAGACACATGAACTCCTCAGGCCTGTTTATTACATAACCATAAGCTTGGAAATGAACACAGGAAGTGGAATTCTGGGATACTGAGTACTGAAGAGTTGTGGCCTTGAGCTCATTCTTGAAATAGCATCATAAATTGTCCGACCCCTTCAGATGCACAGGAGCACCAAATCCTCAATAATGTCCTGAAGGTCTCCAGCTGAAATCTGCTTCGTCTTACTTTACTATGATGTAAGATTTTCCTGGAAGCGAGATGGTAATCAGGGAAACCTCCAGCGACATTTGTATGCAGAATAAACAGATAAAAGTGCTGCCATAACTCATACTGTCATCATCATAAATACCACACACACACACACACACACACACTCATCAGTTCATGATTAACAGAGGTGTTACAAAGCTTATTTACATTTCCCACAATCCATTAGCAGCTCGTCTCTGTAGGACTCCACATATGCAAATGAGCGCAGATGAAATCTTAAAGGGACAGTTCACGCACAAATCTAAATCCTGTCATTCAATTCTTAACCTAATTATTCTTTTGTTTCATGCATGTACACGTATCATATCTGTTAGAGTCAGACAAAGCCAAGGTGACTAGGATCTGCAAGCTCATCTGGTTTCTGGTCATCTTTTTTTATTCAAATGTTAATCAAATCAGCTACATTACCAGTCTGCATGAAACTACACAAGTGACTAAACCATTTATTTACAGTAACTGCATCATTGCCACATCTATGAAAACAGTACAAAGTACAACAATGGGAAGCTGATTTGGCTTCAAGCAATGACTTCCCATGCACCTTTATATCTGTCACTGACCACATGAACACAGAAACTCACCGCTGCAAACAGCTTTCAGTTCTCACATAGCAAAGCTGTTACGTTCTTATTAATGTCTTCATGTGAAATAAACTCTGCCAGACCACTAAAGCACACAATGACACAGAGAGAAAGAACATAAGAGTGAAACTACAACACACTTCCACAGTGAACATCAAAACAACTTTGACATACCAACTGAGTTGACCCAACAAAAATAAGAGTAAAACAGAACACTCAACATACAAAGAAAATAAATAATTCATAAATATTTCAAACTGTAAGAATATTTTTACAATATTACTGTTTTTACTGTATTTTTGATCCAATAAATACAGTCTTGGTGAACAGAAGGGACTTTAAAAAATGTTTTAAAAGTCTAACTGAACTCAAATGTTTGAATAGCAGTGGAAATTATATATATATATATATATATATAGATGTATCTTATGAAATAAAATAAATAAAACTTATTAATATGTATGAGTTATCCTAAAAATAAGAAAAAATAAATAAATAAATAAATTAAAATTAAAATTAAAATTAAAATTAAATAAATAAATAAAATAAATCAGATTTTTTTAATGGACAAAAACATAACACAGTGATTAATTTGTGGTACAAAGATAAATATCCTTCCTGAAAATGGTCAGTGATCTCAGAAAGGTCAACAGTAGTTAATAGCCTCTAATCCTCCACAGATGTGTTGACCTTTCACCCGAGGAAGCAGTTATTCAAGAAAGCTGGAAGAGGGAGGTGAGCAGTTAAACAGGGTTTCCTAAAGGAAAATACAAGAGAAAACTGCACCTCTGAGCGCAGGTTAAGCTGTTGACAATATGAAGTGAATCACACCCACGAGGGCTCGTCCGACAAGCTGGAACAGACCTGGAGAAATATTTCCCTTCTGCTGCGACACGTCCAGGTCGTCCCCGCTGCAGGCGCAGAGCTGTCATTTCAACACACTTCATGTTGCAACTCCTCACAAACACAGCAACAGTGTGTCTGGAGGCCCAGGACGGCAAAGAAAAACACATTTCCAGAGATCAGTCCCAGGATCCTTACTGTTTAGCAAACAAAGTAGCAATAGTTGTCTTGTTACGGGGGAGATTTTGGCAAAAATACCTGGATTTGTTGATTCTTTGCTCAGACGGCTCCTGAAACCTTATTTACAATAGAGCAGCTGTTGTTTAAAACTTAACATTGCCTTGCAAAATCCAAACCGCACCGATGTGTTTACAAGCAGACGAGTCTGTAACCAAATTATGTCAAATCTGGCTGAAATGATCATGCGATGGATGCTGTATTCTCTCGTGCTGTTCATTGATGAGAGGTCTGCTCTTACAGATTGAGCTTATGTTGTTTGTTTTGTTTTGTTTGTCATAAAACAAGCAAATATATCCTATAGACTTTCACTGAAGACTTCAAGACTAGACAGGCTGCTAAGCAAACATCCCAGAATACCCTAGCAACCATCCACAACACACTAGCAACAGAATACCCTAGCAACCATCCGCAACATGAAGGCACTCTTACAGTTTGCACCACAGATGTTTTCTTCAGATTTAACAGATAATTGAATGTACTTTATTAATGAATTGATTAAATAAAAAAACATATATTATTAAATACATTTGTACACAGGTTTGCAGAGTTATCCTAAAAATGTAAATAAAATAAAAAAATATTAAATTAAATTAAATTACTACTCTGGGACCAAACTAATGTTATTTATGATTATTTTAATATATATTTATTATCATCAGTATTTGACACCACTGACAATTTCTGCAGATTTAACAGATGTTTTATTCAAAAGCATAAAAATAAAATTACATTTTAACATGCATTCAAATAAAAGTTAATCTATAATAATATATTTCACAATATCCCAATGTTACTGTATTTTGATCAAACAAATGTAGACTTGGTGAGTGAAAGAGACATTTAAAAACATTTTAACAATCTGCCAGAATCCAAACGTTTGAATGGAAGTGTGTAGTATATATAACATAGTTCATTACATCTATATTATACAAAACCGATTCCAAAAAAGTTGTGACACTGTACAAATTGTGAATAAAAACAGAATGCAATGATGCTGAAGTTTCACATTTAAATATTGTACTAAGAATGCAACATAGATGACATAAAGGCCATGTTTACCACTGTGTGGCATCTCCTCTTCTTTTTATAACAGTCTGCAAACGTCTGGAGACTGAGGAGACAAGTTGCTCAAGTTTAGGAATAGAAATGTTGTCCCATTCTTGTCTAATACAGGCTTCTAGTTGCTCAACTGTCTCAGGTCTTCTTTGTCACATCGTCCTCTTTATGATGCCCCAAATGTTTTCTATGGGTGAAAGATCTGGACTGCAGGCTGACCATTTCAGACCCGGATCCTTCTTCTACGCAGCCATGAAGCTGTCTGTAATTGATGCAGTATGTGGTCTGGCATTGTCATGATGGAAAATGCAAGGTCTTCCCTGAAAGAGACGACGTCTGGATGGGAGCATATGTTGTTCTAGAACTTGGATATATCTTTCAGCATTGATGGTGCTCATCCTTCCAGATGTGTAAGCTGCCCATGCCACACACACTCATGCAACCCCATATCGACAATGTTTTCTGGAAGTATTTCTGAGCCCATGTTGTGATTTCCATGACAGTATCATTCCTGTATGTGATGCAGTGCCATCTAAGAGCTGAAGATCACAGGCATCCTTACACACTTTTGTGAGATTTTCCAGTTTCTCTGAATCCTTGGATGATATTATGCACTGTAGATGATGATAATTTCAAACTGTTTGCAGTTTTTCTCTGAGAAACTCCTTTCTGATATTGCTCCACTATTTTTCGTTGCAGCATTGGGGGAATTGGTGATCCTCTGCCCATCTTGACTTCTGAGAGACACTGTCACTCTGAGAGGCTCTTTTTATACCCAATAATGTTGCCAATTGACCTAATAAGTTGCAAAATGGTCCTCCAGCTGTTCATTATATGTACATTTAACTTTTCCAGCCTCTTATTGCTACCCGTCCCAACTTTTTGGGAATGTGTAGCTCTCATGAAATCCGAAATGAGCCAATATTTGGCAAGACATTTCAAAATGTCTCACTTTCAACATTTGATATGTTACCTATATTCTACCAAGAATAAAATATAAGTTTATGAGATTTGTAAATTATTCCATTCCTTTTTTACTCACAATTTGTAGAGTGTCCCAGCTTTTTTGTATAAAGCAGGGATGTCCCAATACCATTTTTTCACTTCCGATACCGATACCGCAGCTTTGGCTATTTGCAGATTCCGATATCAATCGGATATTTTATTTTATTCTTTATTCTTAACTAATACTACTACTAATAATAATAATAATAAAATAAATGGAAGCACTTTGCTCAATTAGCCACCTATAAACATAAAAAATCTTTGCCATTATTTTATCTTTGTTATTAAAAAAATAGAACAAAGATACGCATTATAAATACACAAATAAAAATAAACAGTGTTTTGCATGTACAATAGTATTTAGCAGTAGCATTCAAAAAAATTAATGAACAAGTAAAAATGAAACAATTATTATGAACAAATTACAATTGTACCTAGAGAGTTGCCTGTGACTCTGATTTTACTAATACAGTTGTCTGATTAGTTTTATTGTCTGAAGCATTCAGAAAAAACACAATCATTTTTTACTTCAATAAAAACAAGGATTAGTTTTTGTAAGGGTTGTGATGTCCACATGTTTTTTGTTGAAGAAATTATAGAGGGTAGCATTGCTATCGCAAAAAGGTGGCCAAAAATGAAAGAGTAAGTGGATATTTGAATTGAATTAATTAAACGAAACAGCCAGAAAGCCAGAAGCGGCGGTGATATTATCACCGACATTAAAACACAATATCTTCAACAAACGACAAGCGGCAGACAGGAAGTCATTCATTTCCAATGGAGAGTAGTGCGGGAGCTGCGTGGAGTTCTGATTAAATGCGTATGCGAAAATTTCGGATCCTATTTGAGCTTCGGATGCGTTCAAATATTTGAACTTCTGCTGCTAGACCATATGCGACCTCCCGACCGGATGTGATGTATTCTGACCAAAACTTTAGGTGCAAGGTCAAAATTATCAAATTATTTTCACGACATTAAAACGTTATTAACTTAATATTATCCAAATCCAAAAAAGATTAACAGGATTATAAAAGTATCTAAAAGTGATGCACGCGCCACATCTTGGGCTTTTATATTTTTCTTATCTGAGCGCCGGACTACTGTTGTCTTTTCCTGGGCATAGTCCATCAGTTATGAGCTTTTGCAGACAGCCGCAAACATGAGATGAGAGCGAGCTTGTGCACGGCCGCGGGAATGGGGCATCACGTGTCTACTGTCTTCACCATGAAACGCATTTTTTAAATAATTATGTTTACATGTGTTTTTTTTTTTTGCATATACGTTAATATACATATAAAACGAAAGTGTTCCACTGCACACGACATTCGGACACGATTGTCGCATTTCTCCCTCTAGTGGCAGTCGCGCAGAACTGTCAAACTGGTTGTGCAGCGACCGTTACTTCGGCTTATTCACCATGGTAAAATAAATAATTTTAATGAATTTAATTTAATGAATATAATTAATGTATGAATGCATCATCACAATCAAATAAATTTTTTATAATATTTAATAATATTTTTATATTTAACAATATAAACACAGTGGATTTATTGGGCTAATCAGCGTAAATAAAGATTATTTCTGCCATAATTATTTTAAAGCACCATTTCACAGAAATAGTGTTTAAAGAATAATGTTAAAGTGAACAGGTTGCACCTATTTAACAGACATTTTGATAGAAAAGCTAAAGATTGTTTAGAAGTGAACCCATTATCAGAAATGCAGTAAATGTGTAAACCTATCTGATATCTGGTCTCTCAGTGCTGGAAATCCCGCCGCAGAGGGCCTCTGGGTAAAAGTTCCTGCCCTCCATCACGATTAGTCGACAGAAGAGGAATGTGTACATCTAACGAGTGGAAAAGCAGATTTCTGGGATAAGATCTAGTGTGTGGAAAGAACAAACCTTAATAGAAGTCATCAGATTTGAGCCTCAGCAGCGCTGTCTCTAGCGAACGCCTTACTGACGACACTTGACGAGGATATACGTCTTTTCTACTAGACTACAGGACAGAGGGAGGTATTATAGGAGTCTTCACTCTGTCTGGTGGTTTCTGAAGCGTCCACGTCCTCATGAATCACAGCTTCTTGTTTATGAAGCCAAGGATTACTGGCACTTTCCATAAGTAGAGTATAACTTCCTTCAACAACACGTCAGCGAAAGATGGTGATTAACCTTCAGAGAAGGAGACTTGTTCATCTCGAGAAGAAACTCATCTTTAATATTAAAATAAACTTTTTTTAGGCCTTTCTTTTAAAGAATTTAACCTTTTTATTCAGAAAATATGATCAAAAGTGACACTAAAGAAAAAAATAAATAATAACATTCTAAAAATAGAACATTCTAAAAAATTTAGAATGTTCTAAAAGATTTTTATTTGAAATAAATGCTGTTCTTTTGAACTTATAATCTGTGAATCCTGAAAACTACAATGTGTCACAGTTTCCACAAAAATATTGTGCAGCACAACTGTGTTCAACATTGATGATAATCAGAAATGTTTCTTGAGCAGTAGATCATCATATAAGAATGAAAGACTGGAGGAATGATGCTGAAAATACAGCTGTGCATCACAGAAATAAATTACACTTTAACAGAGATTCACTGATATTTAAAAAAATATTTATTTTTTATTTTTCTGTTGTTACTGTATTTTTATAAAATAAATGCAGCCTTGGTGAGCATAAGAGACTTCCAAGAACATTAAAAAAATTGTCTGAACACAAACTACTGAACAGTAAAATAAAAATACATAAAACTTTTTTAAACATTAAAAAGAGTAATATGTACAAGTAACGATTTTTTATTAAATTGAACTAAATTACTAGCATACATAAAAAATAACAAAGAACTTTATATAAAAATACACAGGTCTAAAACTGTAAATGTTAGAATGAGTAATAAGAACACCATTTTTTTTTTTTCTTATTAAATTTAATTAGTACTAGTTGGGACCAGTGGCTTGTAATTATCAATGAACTTCTAGCTCACTATTAAAATTTATATTCATTTTATTATATATTTAATTTTTCATATCAATGTTTTATGATGTTAGATTTGGTTACAGGGTTGAATAGTAGTGCTGACCAGTATGTTGCCAAGGCCAGTATATTGGCTGATATTTGCCATGTTTTTCATTATCAGCCAACATATAATTATTTATTTATTTATTTTTCTGATTGGCCAATATATCTATTCTGGCATGTAAGCTTTTATTTTGTCAGCTTTAAATTAATCACTTTTTTTTTTTTTAAATATTATATAAAATTGATATAGTATTTCAATTAGATAGTGTGAAATCATATCGGCCATTGGACACCCTGCTCTCTAAAAAAGTTTCGGTCAACTACTATTGAAGAGTTAATTCAGTAATTTGCAAATATGTATTCAAGAGTGAAATTAAGAAAAAGGATAGGGGATTAAAGGAGTGTTTAAAAAAAAAAACGGAATGAGAGGCTAATTGGTACTCTGTTAATGATAAGTGCTGGTTTGTATAATAACAGCCACTATTTCTTAGCAGTAGCCCCGTCTCTCACGTGAGAGTGTAAGGAGAAGAGCAAACACTGAATCAAAATCCACTGCTTCTGTGAGGCAGAGTGAGGTCTTACTCATGTACACGGAAAACTGTGCGGATAGGGCAAAAAGAATCAGTCTTTATGATGAATAGTACAGGGATTGTTGGGATTAGAACTGAAATGGTGCGTAGGCCTTGGAAAGGCAGCCAGAGGGACGAGTCCCAACGCAGCAATGCATTGTGGGATCTGCTGAAGCCTTTGCTATGCTATACCCCCCCTGAAAGTTACTCATGTATTTACATTCCACAAGATAACAGGGGAAAAGATGAATGCTGTCAAACAAACATGGGAATGGCATCTGTTGATGAGTCACCAGGGTTAGCCACAGTGAGCATGAGTGGGCGGGGCCAGCGTGAGCAGGGGGCGGGGCCAGTGTGAGCAGGGGGCGGGGCAGGGAGGAGGCCTCAGATAGGCCATTCTGCTGTGAAAGTTATCTGAACTAAAATAAGCTCCTTACCATTTCAAACCATTATTTACATCTCTACATTTCCTCTGTTTATGGCGCCCATGCAGAAGAAACCGAGGAAAAGAGAGAGACAGTTCCATCTACTACAGTAACCTTTAATTCCCAAACAAATGACTTTTATGAACAGATTCGTTTTTGAATTAGAATTAGAATGTCCGGTTTCAGAATTAAAGGAACAGAACTGAAAGTTTTCTAAAAATGTATTCACCCTCAGGCCATCTATGATGTGCATGAGTTTGTTTCTTCATCATATTTTGGTGGAATGTAGCACTGCATCAGTGTTTCATCAATGGATGCTCTGCAGTGAATGGGTGCCATCAGAATGAGAGTCCAAACAGCTGATAAAAACATCACAATAATCCAAAAGTAATCCACACCACTCAACATAGGAGTAAAATAGGAGTCCATAATCCATAATAATGTTTCCTTTTGAGAAAAACACATCGGGTCCGAATCAGGAGAGAAATCTGCTCTGATCATTAACTGTTTACAAGCCAAAACAGTTCAAAACAAATCTGTGTGTGTATTCTGATGTGAGACACAACAGGAGATGCACTGTTGCATGTTCACTGATGGACTGGAGGGCTGTGGATTATTGTGATGTTTTTATCAGACTCTCATTCTGACGGCACCCATTCACTGCAGAGCATCCATTGATGAGACACTGATGCAGTGCTACATTTCTCCAAACCTGATGAAGAAACAAACTCATCTACATGTTGGATGGCCTGCGGGTGAGGACATTTTCAGCAGATTTGCATATTTGGGTGAACCATTCTTTTAATGACTTTTGCATTAATGCATTAATGTCATCTCTGTGCTGCATTAAGTCTGCATAAACAAACATTTTGCATGAATGACATGAAATGTATTTAATGTTGTATATAACATATTACTTGTACAAATATTCTTCCTCAAACGTAGTACAAGAATCAATACTGCAACTAATATCACCATATTCCATAAGATTCTCATCCCTCGTCCAAGAATAGCTAACGAAGAAAAATCATCACCAATCCTAATCATTCTGATCCAGCATAACTGTTCAGAATAAAGACCAGTTCTTCACGTTTTCTGACAACACTAATTGAAACCGCAATGCTTTGTGCATCTGAAGAGAATCATTAACCTACCAAAACTCAAACGAAATGCCTTCAGGAGGCCAGCAGCTGTCTGCTGATTGGCTCCTGTTCCCGCCAAAATAAAATATGCCGTGGCTCCAGTTTGGCAGACTTTGCTTAAACTGCTTCAGAGTGACGGCCATTGATCGGCTGTCACTGAACCAAGGCCGCTCTGGCTGTTCAGTGCTACTCATTAAAGTGAGTTGTGTTTTTTGTGGAGCTCTAACAAAGGCACGCTCAGTAAAACACACACAAACACTCAAAAAATCAATACTAGCCCGCTCGCATCAAAGCAAAGCATTTCTCTGTGATAAATAAGTCACAGAATAAACTGTGACTCAAGGTTACTTCTGATGCCTTAAAAGAAAATCTTGCTTTTTTATTTTCTTTCAAATGCCTTTTATAAAGTGAAATGTAAACATCTGAAATGCTGTCATAACTATGAGAGGAAGGATTATGTCTATCTGATGGATCTATTGTCAAACATGTGTCCAATTTGTATTATAAATGATATAAAATGTAAAGAAGAGATTATTTAGGAGGAGGATTATGCGCATTGGCTTAAACTGTAATCTCTATAAACAAATCCTGCAAATAATCCAAGCAGATGTGCCGCAGCACGCTAAATCCTTGATCTGTGCTCATGTGCAGCGTCCTACATCATGAAGCTAATCGGGTGAGTTGATCATCTGGCTGTTAAGATCTTCAAGCACTAATCTACTGGGATTAGTTGCTACTTTGCTACTTATAAAAGACAGGGCACAAGAAATGTAAAATATTTGTTTGTTTGTTTGTTTGCTGATGATATTTCTTAAACTGCACTGCAAATTACAATTAATGCAAACTACGAGTGCACACACAAAAAAAAATAAACTAAACAAATATGACTCTGGACCACAGGGTTTTAAATGTCCATTTTCCAAAATTGAGATTTATACATCAGCTGAACTTTGACTAAAGCTTTCCATTGATGCAGAGCTCTAGACTAACTTTCTGCACTGTTTTTCAACTTACAAGTTCACAAGTTCAAGTTTTCAATTTACAAGTTCACTTTTTTTTATATAACAAAAAAGGAACAATCTGGTCAACATAAAGTTCTTTATTTGAAGCACAATTCTACAAGAAAGGTAACTTACTGAAAAAGTGTTGGTGCTTAAAGTGCTTGACCGAGATTTTTAGATAAATTAAATAAAAAGAAAATCTAAATGTGTTTTTAGAGCTTCAAACTGAACATCTCTTATAGACTATCCATCTGCAGTCACATGTCCCGTGGATAACTATCTCCTGTAGTTTGGCCTTCTTGATCTTTGGCCTTGGTTAAACCAGCTGGACTCTCTCTAGCATCACAATCTTCCAGACTTGTCTCCTCTACACTGATTCTGATCAGATCTTCACTGTGTCTGATTGAAGGGATGCTCTAGTGTCTGATCTGAACAGCTAAACAGTCCCTAAACAGCTTATACTACTGTTTCAGCAATTAACATAGTTCAGTTTGGTATGTAATAGCAAAGTGATTATATTTCGTTTTTTGGGCTATTTCTAAAAATATACCCCAGCGACTTAAGACTGGTTTTGTGCTCCAGGGTCACAAATAACAAACAAAACAAAAAATAAAAACAAAATGAAAGAAAACATAACAAAAACAAAACCACAACACAAAACAAAAATAAAAAATGGAACAAATAAACAAAAAAAAATAGTAATAAACAAAAATAAAGGAATAAAACAACACAAAGCAAAAATGGCAAACAAAAGAAAAATAAAATAAAGAAACAAAATAAAAAGGAAACACCACAAACTAAAAAAATAAAAGAAATAAAAAAAAACATACAACTTCCTCAAAAAGAAAAAATAACACTAAAACAGGTTACCTTGTAGAGGCCTGCTGTATTTTATTCTACTTTTGTGGCGATTTTGTAAAAAAAAAAAAATGTATTCCCATTATCACAATTAATGTCATCCTCATATATCCTTGCATATGGTACACTGTGCTCACAGTATGCATGCAAAACTGCATAAATATTTTGGGTATATGGTGTCAAATTGAACTTATTTCTCCGACGTACAAAGAATTGTCTCGAAGATCATTCATAAAATCTGCACATTTTCGCATGACTAAATCTGACTGCTGAGAAAGCCCTGGGTTCTTCACAATAGCGTTTAACAAACACTTAGCGTGACTGAGTGCGCAGAACAGCTGCAGATGTGTGCTGTTCTGGGGTATAACAACACAAGCTCATCAAAGTCTCAGGCACGTTCCTCTATTCTCCACGAAGAGTTTGGCACAAAAACACTTCAGATCTGAACTCATTCGAGTGAAGAAGACTTGATTCTCATGTTAAGGGCAACAGCACCATAACGGCATTTCTTGATGTCAACGGGAATATGTGCACTAGTACATTCATCATGTAAATAATGTCTCTTAGTGAAATGATCGCATAGCCGATTTAAATGCCTTTCGGTTATATAATTACTCTCAGTAGTTTCGGAGGCATGTACTCTGTGGTCTCATTGATGCTGTCTGTACTTGTGTCTTCCCAGTATGTTCCCCTGGGGATATCGAGAGATTGTCTGGTAAACAATAATTCTGGTCATATTTGCACCAGCGAATCTTACACTGAGCGATAGTTATGGCTTATGCTGGCATTTAATTATGATTTTATGATTCTCTGGTATTCCTGCTCAGTTCACACCCACTGTACCTTTCACAATACAGTTAGAGCTGCACAATAAAGCTAAACATATAAAATAATCACATTATCATGTTTAGGCTTTTTAAACTATCTACATTTATGCAACCATTTAGCAGACGTTTTTTATAAAACAATTAAACCAACATAAGACCAACAATATGTAAGTGCTGTGATATGTAGTATTGCAAGTATGGCATAATGTTGTAATATTTAATACATAAGAGATATTTTTTTTTTACACACAAAATTTTTTATCAATAAAATAATTTAAAAGGCTGGGAATTATAATGGAATGTATAATCAAATGTCTTTTTGTGGCTATGTATTATGTGTAAAAATATATTTTATGCTTTTTAATATTACAATATCATGCATGTATTTTTATACATTGCTTAAAAAAAGTAAAACTAAAAAAAGTAATTGACATTTAATAACTTTCAATTACTGTATATGGACAGTATAACAAAATAGTAAAACAGCAATATTAAAGTTAATACTAAAATATTTTTGTTTGTTTTTTGCAAAAAACACTTTAACATTAGAAACATCATGCAGAGAGCTCCATTAAGATTAAGTAATAATGCAAAATTTATTATGCATAAAGATATCTTATGTAGGCCTATATAATATTAAAATATCACACATTTATTTTTTCCCCAATCGAATGTCATCAGGAGATTTCATGAAGACAAAAGATAAATAAAAAATGCCATGTTTTGCAAAACATTTTTCATTAAATTAAAAGAAATAAGAATGGTATTTAGTAAATTTAAATTATGGCAATTGTAACTAAACAATAAAACTCAAGTGTCCAAATAAAAAATATTTACAAAAAGTATTTAAAAAATAAATAATTCAAATATTATTATAACTAATTGTTTTTCTTTTACAAAACATTTAAACATGAAAAACGTAACGCAGACAAGAGTATTGATGCCAACAGTTATATAATATAATATAATAATATAATAATAATCATCAGAAACAGACTCACAGAAATTAATGACATTTTTCCAAATTACATTTATATCTATATATTTGCAGTCAAAATTAGTATTTGTTAGCTGAAACAACCTTATTGAAACTCAGCATTTATTTTCTTGCGCAACACACACAAATTAAACTTATTCGCCGCTGAATTTATTTATTGTTTGTTTGTTGTATGCACCCATCAAGAAACAATATATTGTGCAAATTCACTACACCACCCAGCCCTCCATCAAAAACTCTGTTCCCATCCTACCATCATCTCTTTATTCATCTCTAAACCAACATCCTTCTGTTACGTCCACCTACTCTTTCCCCTTATTTTCTTTTGGTTGCTAAAGGTCAAAGGTCACAACTGAAAGTGAGACGGAAGGTGATAATTGGTCGCCGGGGAATCTCTGTCAAGGGACACAGGGATGAGTGATGTGGGTTTTCTCCTGAACAAATGGAGCATTATAATGCAACAGGACGGGGAGGCACAACGAAACCCCCCCACTGACAGAGTACAGATGAGAGCAGCAGGGGGTCCATCACGCCTGTCCAGTGCAACACATCCACAGACCCCACACAGAGGCCAGGAGTCTCATTTACACTAGGGCTGCACCATTAAATCTAAATTAAATCACAATCAGGATTATACAAAAAAAATAAAATAGTCATGAGCATCTTTTCAGTGAAGCATGGTTCAGTGATCAGCAGTAAATCTCCATCTGAACGCCAGAGGGCGCTCTCACATGGAAGAAATCTGTTGTATAAACAGACGATTTAATTGCTTAAAGATTGAAACCGTTTTCACTGATTCAACGTAACTGATAAACACGCCACTAAGACAATATATGGTTTATCTGTGTTTGTCGTCTTATAGTTCTTATTATAATAAAATATATCATAATGCAAATTAAGTATGTGCAACATCTTTATGTTTGCAATATACCATTAAAAACTATCCCCACGATAAGAATTAGTCTTCCCGCGATAATAACAATAAAGGCTAGTTCTGTGGTGGAAGGCAGACTTGGACTTGAGGAGGAATAGATCGCTAAACGAGTCATAAATCATTCTAATTTATAGTATTATATACAGTGATAAAGGCTATGTCGATTAGCACTGCATTATAAATATACTCTATCCTAAAAATACCCATGATTGCTTGCTGACCACAAATAAACTATATATTGTCACAATATGTGTTTATTGTCTTTAAGTACAAAAAGTAAAAAAAATAAATCTATCGGTGTTATAGTTACAGCGAAAACTGGGATAACTGTCCATTTTAGTGCTGCAATGACTCGTCGACGTCATCGATTACGTCGACTACAAAAATACGTCGACGTGCGTGAAATGCGTCTGGAAAAAACGCCTGGAAAAAACGAGCGCGTCGCGACCGTGTCGCTTCCTACATTGGAAATAACGAACTTGAGTGCACAAAAGACATGAAATGTGAACGGCCCCTTAAAAGACAGCGCGCTGCGAGACAACAGTCACAAACCACCGAGCTACCCCGAATCAGCTCCAGATCTCTGGAAACCATGCTAAACCATAGCAGAACCCTGACTACATTTTATGGTTTGTGATGCTAAAGAACATTTCATGACATCTCAGACAACTGTAAATTTATGGCTACTGTGGTTTAGTTATAAACGCTATCATAAACTCATATTAACCATAGTAAAATAATTTTCTTTGCCTCTTTATTATTTTATACTGTAAAAACTTCAACCACATTGGTTTAAAATGAATAAAGGTTGAAATTAGAGATGTTCCGATACCCTTTTTCTCTTCCCGATACCGATTCCGATACCTGGGCTCAGGGTATCGGCCGATACCGAGTACTGATCCGATACCTGGGTGTATATCTGTATATACAGCTGTATATACTACTAGCCCTGTGTAAATTGCTAGAATTTTTTTATGGTGTGCTTCAGACAGATCCCTCAATAAAACATGAACAAATACATGGTGAACTACTGTATTTATTACAGTATTTTTATTATCTAACATGAATTTGACAGTATTATTTATTTTCTTATGCAAAAAAGAACTTCAAATGCAGCCAAAAATCTAACACCGCAAACTAAAAAAGGTATTTAAGTTTTACAATATAACTGTATAAAAAAACTGCAACAAATAAGTCTAGGAATATAAAAAAAGATCTATTAATCAGATAATCTCTAACAAGTAAAAAACAAGTAAAAAACAAGCAACCATCTAGGCATAATTATTATTATTATAGAGATGTATTATTATTACTGTAGGCTACAACAGTAGCTTTATATATTGTCAATTTACTCATGTAAACCAAACATTTATTTTAATGGGCTGCCATGAAGATCTTTGAGTGTCTGTGTTTATGATATGACAGTATTCTCAAATGAAACGGTAAATTCTCATGAAGTGACGGTTTATGCGTTCGTGTCCTCATGACACACAGCAGAGACTACAAAACAGCGAGCTCTCGCGCATCTGTGCCAGTCACCCACAGAGATGTAGATTTTGCGGGAGTAATATTTAAATAGTATTTTGCAGTTTAATATTCACAGACACTAGTATATATTCGGCTACTGTCTGGAGCCCTGCGTTTTGACTTACACGGAAGCGACTGAACGCAGTTGCCGGTACTGAATATACTCGAGAGTCTGTAACTACCGGTACTACAGAGACATACTGCTAACCACTGATCTATAATATAGTAGCGGCTTCACTGTCTTTTGGCAGTTTAGAATGTGATGAGTGATCCAGTCATATATAGATAAGGGCTGCTAACGCGTTTTCATTTCTTCTTCGCTGCTCTAAACAGGGGTTGCTTGTGGCAACACAGCACAACTTCCTGTGTTTTCAATGCATTTTGAGCAGCGAAGAAGAACCGTGCAGCGGTTAGGCAAAGCTTGCGGTCATAACTAGGTCTTTTTTAAGAAAATGGTATCGGATCGGTATATGGGTTCATGTACTCGCCGATGCCGATGCCAGAATTTGTTGTGGTATCGGAGATATTTCCGATACTAGTATCGGAATCGGAACAACTCTAGTTGAAATATTATATCGTCTGCGATATTTTTGTGTAGCTTGTCAGTAAACTACGGCTCGTGTAGTAAATGCTGCTCCATCTGAAAGCAGGTGATGGAGATTTACTACTAATCACAGAACCGGCTTTACTGACGAGATGTGCATGGAAATCACTTTCGGTTAATCGTGCAGCCCTAGTTTACACAGACGCTTGCATATGAATATGGATCATATCAATGATATTTAAAAAGACAGTTTAAT
This sequence comes from Carassius gibelio, assembly GCF_023724105.1. NCBI lineage: Eukaryota > Metazoa > Chordata > Actinopteri > Cypriniformes > Cyprinidae > Carassius > Carassius gibelio. The sequence goes on from NC_068419.1 coordinate 18,405,243, forward strand.
CAATTATATTTTGTGACCATTTACTCATCCTCACTTTGCTCATAAACTGTTGTTTTCTTTTTTTTAGTTGACAACAAAAGTTGACAGTCGCTGTGCAGTTATGAATGACCTGTCTGAATGAGTTCATCTGTAATCTGGTGCAAAAAGGGAGTAAATCTCTCTTTGAATGTCTTGAGAGTTAAGGCTTTATACAGACCTAAACTCCCTTCGTCTGGTTTGCTTGTAACGACAAATGAGCTGACAATACTCTCTGCACTAATTCCCAGACATCACACCCATCGTTGAAAGACTGGGACCGACACAAATCTGCTCTCTTACAGACAGATATGAGAGTAATTCTCAGGAAAGTGGACATAAGTCAAATCATAAGATATAAAAAAATGTTCTTTGTAAAAATGAAAGCGAGGTAGCGACAGATCTTTTCTTCGGTGTTGTGAAATGACAGAATGTAGGGCAGGATGTGCTTCTATCCGTCGGTTGTTGATTGAATGGAGGCGGATCTGAATGAGAGCTTACGGTCAATCGTAAGAAAGGGTTTAAAGCAGACAACATGATTGAAGAAGTCTGGCATAGACACCACAGAGAAATCTGTCTTCACCAGTTATGAGATTTCAAAATTCATAACAACAAATGCATAAATCGTTCACAACAAGTCCAGTGACATGCATTTAGAGACTAATAGACTAATCCATTTCAGGACCACTTTTAAATATGTATTTCTTTGTGACTTTAGTGGTGGTTGATCGATTGATACCAGCATAAATGGCAACCAACTCACATCAATATATCATGTAGGATGTTTCATCTCAGTGTTTGATAAAAATGTGAGATTTTTCCTGCTGAAACATTTTTAAAAACAAACTTTTAGAAAACCTCTAAAAAAAGTTGCGTAAAAAATATAGACCGAAGTGTCCGACCAAAATAAATTACAATACATTTTTTTCATTTCAAGAGTTTTTCATTAAACACTGCATAACATTTGCATTTACTTTCAGCATTTTTGGAAACCTCATCATTACAAACTCGCACAATATATCTCAATTCTGAAAAAAAAGATGTCAGATATAAAATTGCAATTGTGATAAAAAAAAAAAAAAGGTCAGAATTGTGAGAAGTAAACTCGCAATTACAAGAAAAAAGTCGGAAAGGCTAGAAAAGTCAGAATTGTTAGTTTATATCTTGCAGTACTGACTTTATAACACACAATTGCAAGTTTAGGCCTATATCACATAATTCTGAAAAAAATCAGAAGTCTGAAATAACAACATGCAGTGCTGAGGAAAAAAAAAGGTCTGAATGTTGTACACTTACAAATCCAAGATAAAGTCAGATTTGTGAGATAAATAATAAAAAGTAAGTTCTAGAGGACAGAGCATCAAGGTTTCTGTCCTTCCAGTCCATCTTAAAGAGCCACACAGATGGGAATCAAAAATTAGCTGTATTACAGTGTATGATGTAGCTGTCCATCAGTGTAAACAATGTGCAAATAATTAAACCAAAAAGTACACGATTTATAAAGTAAGGAGTCTTGAGAGAAACGGAACTCTGACCTGCTCCACCCCCCCACACAGATGCTCTGGTTGGTGTGAGAGCATCATGTCGAGGAGACAGTGTGTTTTTAATTGTAAAGTTTGTTTTATTTTCACTGCCAAAGAATGAAGATCAGAAGAACCAATGGCTAAAATTCATTTTACCGCAATACCAGAGCAGTACAACAAATCCTTGTTGTGTTCACAACATTTCACTGATGACTGCTTTTCTAATCTCGGTGAGTACAAGGCGGGATTTTCAAAACGTTTGGCCATAAAAGAGGGTTCATTACCAACTTTATTTAGACCAACGAGCATCTCCGAATCACAACGTGAAGTATGATTATGAAGTTATGTGTCTGTTTTCTCCCGAGAGTCTTATCAGTATGTGTGCTGTCTGCAGCCTGTCTGCGCTGATCGTCATGTACAAACACGTCATTAAAATGAAGTGTAACTCCGTGAATACTCAATGAAGAGACATGACGCTATTAGGGCTGTAGCTATCGAATATTTTAGTAATCGAGTATTCTACCAAAAATTCCATCAATTAATCGAGTAATCGGATAAAATGTGTTTTTGCTTAATTAAAGTGCAATATTAATTATGCAAGAGAAAATAAGACTCCTGGGTCTCTTAAAATGAACAACTAAGTTTCCTTTTTTAGAAAAAAAAATATTTTTAGATTTTAAATGCATAGAATGCAATGCATACATCAAAAATAACATTTGTTATTAAAACATTAAACATTAAAACACATACAACATTAATTTAATTTATCTTTTAATTATTAAAAATGAAGCAAACTTAACTTTTTAGTAAACAAAGGGGATTTACTATAAAAAATAAAACATGGAAGAAATGTTGTGTGATTAAACCTTAAATTTTTTTTTTTTTTTTTTTTTTAGTAGTAGCCTATGTACATTCTGTTGAACAATAGTCTTTAACCGGACTTTTATTTTGACGGGTTGACGTACCTTTACGTACAGTTCTGTGTATGTGATGTGATATTAGTTTTACTCAAATCAAACGGTCAAATGCTCATGAAGTGACTGTCAGAGCAGTTCTGGAGATGTTGTTCATGTGTTCACGTCCTTATTTAGTGAAAGGAAAGACGCTGAATTCACCGGAGCGTCACGCGCGCTTCAGTGTTTTTAATGAATGAAGACGCGCTTCTGCTCCATTCATTAACACAGACATGCAGAACATGCAGGATTCATATTTAAATAGACTGTTCCGGCTTAATATTTACAGAGATTAGTCCATATCGTGATTTGATGTAAGTGCAATGACCTATTTTTTATTAATTCATTCAAAATTTGGCAAATTCCGTGCCATTCCCCATTAAACTGAATACCGTTTTTATGACTGGATTCTGCGATTTCCTCCGCATTTTCTGCATCGCGGAAATCATAGGGCCCTAGTTGTGGAATGCCAGCTCGATCTTGCAGTGGACACACACCACGACGTTCTCTTTACGTTTGCCCGCGCCCTCAAATCAAAACACTGCTGTCTCCTTGCAGTATGCCACTTCAGACGCAGCGCTTGTGTCTCCTTCCGCTTTGTGGGTGACGTAAACGCGTTGTGTCACATTAAAACAATCATTGCGAAAGAACCTGACGTGAGATTAAAAAAAATTAAAAGAGGCTTCGAGGCAGAGGAATTTGCCTCGATCATTTTTTGTAATCGATTTACTCGAGTTACTCGAGGAATCGTTTCAGCCCTAGACGCTATTCAACATGACGCCTATACAAGGCGCTATTCAGATTCAAACTGAAGCGCGCGGCTTGAATACGCCCACACAGAAGAAAAAGCAGTGAGACTGTTCAAGTTTTTTATTTTACTGTTTGCTTCGCGATGAGAGGAATAAGACAAAATTTACCCCAAAAGATGCTAACGCATAGTTTACCATGAAGTTGTGTGCGGAACAACCAATCAAACCTGACTATGTCAGTTGACCAATCAGAACACAGTATGCTACCGAAAGGTGGGGTTTAAGGAAACTGAATCTTTTGAACAGCTTCGCGCGAACCGTTTGGGGATCTCTGAGAATTGAGGTAATTTTAAAATGATATTTTGACAAAATGACAATGTTTTTTAACCTTGGATGGATTTAAACCTAATGTACAGGACTTATAAACAGTGATAGGAAGCTTAGAATATTCATCTTACTGTCTCTTTAAACAATAAAGTCCACTTTTAGTCTCAACAGGTTTGGTTTTACTTGCGTAACAATACACACAAATAAAACTTCTTGGAGGACGTGATCTCACGGACTGATGTGTCTTGGCTTTATGTAAGAGCATCTGTAATGTGCTCCTTGAAGACAGATGAAAGGGTTTAGTCCATTTATTAGTCATTCAACATAATGAACGCCTCCTCTCACAGACATACTGCACCTCCTTCATACAAGTTCTCACAAGATGAGCTCCCGTCATATTCAGATGCTTTGCTTCTACAGAATGTCAGAAAAAGGACAAATAAATCACCTGTAAAAAGCATTTGGACACTGACATCTGAGACATAAGTTTACTTTTCTGAGCCATTCCTCCAAAGACTTTTATGGCACAGGTTATTTCAGAAATCAAGGTCCCACTACAAAGAAGCCTCTAAGGAAGGATTTCCGATCTGAAGGTCAAAGTTCTTCTGCAATTATTGCGTTTCCCTCTGGGTAATAGACATCCAGATGCCTGCGGGTCTCATAAACACAATGCATGGTTTTGTGTGGAGCGGTGCTTCATTACAGCCGTCTGACCCGTCACGTGTGCCGCTCTTATTGGAGAGCAACAGGGGCTCGTCAAGTTCAGAGCAATGCAAATGACTCCACCTTGAGCCGTCAAATCACATCAAGTCACAATTAACAGCTATTTTCAATCTGCTTTACAGAGACCATGTAAGTTTCAAGAATCTTCTAGAAATTTCAGAGCTGTTTATTCATCTCAGCGTCCTTTATAGAGCTTTTCAGACAACAACACTGCATAATAATGAGTGAATCTCGGTAAAAACGTCAAGGTGCCAGATGAGACGTAAGCCCCTAATGACAGGGTTAATTCACCGCTGCCAAGATGGGGTTTTAATAAAACTGCATATGCAGCAGAAACACTATCTTTATTTACATCTGTGCTACATGACTAGAGAAAACCGACTAAAGGGCTGTGGTGAAGTAGATGGAGAAAAACTGTGAAACCCATAATACACTGGGCTCAGTCAGACTAATGCAAAAATGCAGAAGTATGATCTTTTGAAGTTTCACACAAAAAAATAAATTATAATAATTGAGATTTTTGCTGAATAAATAGAAATATCTTGCAGGCAATATGACAAAAATACACTTGTACTTCCAACAATACACAGCTGGTTAGAAATTGGTGAGCTTACGCTTTAAAAGAAATCTTAATAAATATCTGAGTTTCTAAGAAAGGCTATTTTTGTTTCATAATTGTTGATTTTTTTTACATTTTATCTCCATGTTGCAAATATTACCATATTACATCTAAACTTCTCATTTTCGTTATTATATGTAAATATATATATTATTTTTTATTAATTTTAATTTTATTAATTTTTAATTAATTCTAAATACTGTAATGCAGAAAGAATACCACAGTCAAAGAGTTAATAGATGCAATTAATTATGTACATTTACATTTAGCAAATGCTTTTATCCAAAGGAACTGACACACAAACCAGTAACATCATAAAATATACAAATGTAATATAATGTAATTTTACACAGCAGCCTATTATGGGCAATTATATGTTTTAATCAATTGTTAGTCCTAATTTGCATAATGTGTTGTGTATCTATTGTAAGGTCTACAACTTTTACTAAATTTACCAAAAAAAAATAAAAAAATAATGACCCTCGTTCTTGAGATTCATCTAAGTCATTATTCCTCACCTCTCTGATGTAGTATTAACATTTTTTAATTCGCAAGGTAGAAAAATATTAAAAACAGGATCATTGTCCCATAACAGCAGCAGAGAGACAAAACTCAACAATCAAACAAATAAAACACTCATATCTCATACTGGACTTAAATCGATCGACTCGAGGGGAAGTCAATGGAAAGGCTGCAGACAGCAGTCTTATAGCGGAGGAGGAAACATTTGAGCACCCTGAAGAATGAAGTCTGTTTATTAGGGTTATTGATGAAGAGCTGGAGTTCACATCACCCTGTAGATCAGCCTTCTCACACCTCCGCTTACACAGCAGGTCACGAGCCGTCCTCACAATGAAGAGTGCATACTGGTGTTTGGATCAATCTGCAGAGGTACAGGGTGTGCCTGCAAAGCCATGCAAGCATGGGTGTGTGCCATGTATGTAGAATCCACGTCTTTACTGTCTGCAAGGACAGACGCTTTATGAAAAGAATGAAAATGCAAAGACAACGACTCAGGATGCACACACTTCTTTGAGTGTTGAGTTGCAGCGTGACGGCTCTTCAAGGTGATGCAGCTCAAGTTTCATACTCTGCTGAAAGAGTGACTGACCTTCATACACTGCTGAGGTTTCTCTACACTCACCTGGCTGCAAGATACGGTCTTGATTCAGTTAGGTTTCATCACATGGATTTGTGGTAATGATTTTGAATCATTAGTATCACTGAACTATATAGAGCACAAAGCATAACCGACTTAATCTGTGAACTTAATGAATTATGTGACGAAACACAATAAGATAGTAGCAGTCACATGTTTTAAAGTAAAGCAATTCATGGTCTGCAAACTTAAAACTTATTTGGAGTATAAAACATCCTTCCATTTTGTTAATGGTGGTGAATGTGTCTTTTATTTCATGCACAACAGAAAACTAATTTATGAATAAAAATGCACCCAGCATGTCACAAGATTTTTTTTTCTAACAAAAATTAATATGTTAAATGTTAATTTAGCAAAACCAAAATATTAATTTCAATGGGAAACAAATTTGCTAACAAAATGCTCCCAGCACATCACAAAATCATTTGTCCATAAAATGTTCACTTTGCACAAAAATAAATGTTTGTTTTGTAAAAAATGTAACAATTTCATAAACAACATTAAATACTCTCAGCATGTCACAAAATGCATTTGTCTACAAAATGTTAGTTTAATTTTTTTTTTTAATTTTAATGCATTTCATTCACAAAATACACATTCTGTGAAGAACATAAGCATGTCTAATTTACCGCATTTTTGTGAATAGATGCTGCATTCGATATCATGCATTTCATTCAGTCCACGGACTGGATACATCTGATACCCCATAAAACAGAGCTTCGAAAAGGTTTCCCCAAACACTAAGCTTATCTGCAATTGGTCAGCCAACGTTTTAGCCCCGCCCCCAACTCTGACCATTGGTTGAGCCACTATTATATCAGACAGGTCTGGATCAGAAATTGTTTTGAAAGTGTTTACAATTTTAAGGAAAATCAGCCTATAAATTAATTACTTTTAATTATCTCTAAGTTGAGACAGAACAAATATTTTAACACTGGAAAAAACAAACAAAAAAAAGAGCTCTTGAAAAAATAAATGCTTTTGTCAGACAAAAAAACTCTGCCAAAGTCCTGCCAATCCATTCACAAGAATGCAGGGAGCGAGCTCAGTTTTCCATACTCAAGAAACACTCTGTAAAAGAGAAACCCTGGCAATATCAGCGTTGGTTCACCAAACTATTCAAGGCCTGTAGAACAGAAGTGCTTGGACGTGATGCCAATATTAACAGCAGATTGTTGAGATCTGGGCAGAAATAATAGCGCTGATGCCAACATAAGACACACAGGAACCGAATGCCCCTTTACAACAACAATACAGCATCTACACACATCTACTGACAGAAATCAATATATTAATAATTAAACAGCTAACCCTCATTGAGCTGGAACGCATACAAGTTCTTCCACTGCACTCAAATGATCATTTTTTCCCCCAAGTTCTGCAGCAAAGCTTCTCAATAACTACACAATGAGGAAAAATTGTTTTCCTCACAAGCATGCACATGAAGCTTGAGCCAAAGTCAACAATGTGTTTAAGTTCTTTCTTACTCCAAATCCTGAATCAAGCGCCATACAGAAAGCAGATCTGGAAGTTAATTTGTCCAGTTTAGGGATTACTTTCATTCTACAGCCAGTGCACAGCTGCCAGCTCTTTTAGTGGCGAGGAGTTTACCTTCAGCTTTATGACATCCATTGAGAAAACATTTGGTGACTGTTCAAGTTTCTCGTCTGAATCTACAGTGGCTTTCTGACCAAATTGGGTCTTTATGACCAATGAATTTCCATTACCTTTACACTTATAACATAAGGGCTGAAATGAATCACCAAAAAAAATATATATATATGTTCATAAACTGAACATCACCATGGCTTGCAAACAAGTTTTACTCTTCACAAACTCTCAAGTTTAAGCATGATATAGTATAGTACAGTACAGTATAGTACAGTATATTAGATGGTGTGCATCTCAGACCTCCATCAAACCAGGTAACAGCTGTTATTACCAGTCTAGCAAAGTCGGTTTGGTTTTTTGATCATAGTAACCGGTCGACAAGCTGCACCTCTGGATTGTCTAACTTGGAACTAGATTATCTATAATCAACATAGAAATATCATGACTTTTCCAGACCTGGAAAACACAGAAAGTCCTACTTCCAGGTTTTTCATGACCATCCAATCCCTGTCAATCAACACTTTGAAGGCTTGAACCCGCAACCTATCCATAACCATTGACCACTGAGCCATTATAATAACACATAAAGGTGTAGAAAGCACCGTTCACTGTGAATGTTTAGGAGTAAACAGTCGAAGAATGAGCGAGCAACACTGAGCAGTGCATGTGTGGATCCAGGCTTCAGCTTGAGCTGATCTTCAAGGAAGTTTCCAGTCCTCGCCCTCCATCCGAGCCTCTGAGGGTCTTCCTACGCTCCCTGTTTACTTGCAAACACTGTTAAGGATTTAACTGTAAAACACACGAGGGTTACAGCAGTCCTCCTTTTGAACCGAACGCAGAAGCGCGCGCAGATTCAGAAGTTGCAACAATTTAACGAACAATCCTTTGTGACGTAACAAACACAAACGCGAAATCTTCAAACGAACATCTCAACTGAACCTTTCACCGACGATCTCTTCTCCGTTCTTTCCTTTCTTTCATTCTTTCTCCAGAAAAAAAACCGCCATGTTGACAGCAGCAGTGGAGTTTAGGCTTTTTTCCTAAAAAAAGTAAAACACTCGACTTACCTTGGCTATGGCTTTTTTATATCTCATTGTCGCTTGCTGAATAAGACTGTGTATTTTGATATTCCCATCCCCACAGGGAACGACCACCCGCGTCCTTCCAAAACACACTGTCACTTTCATCTTCGCCCGATATTCCCAGAGACTCAGGGAGAAGTGTGCGACTCTTCAGGAGACCTCAGCAGCGTTACGCCACGGCAGCATTGTATCCGAGCAGGTAAAGAGCGGGATAAATCCTCATGTTGTGCTCCTCAGGTGGAACTGGAGCACCTGTGTCTCGGTGAAGCTCTCTCTGAGACTCACACTGACTCACTCCTCGTGCACGCCCTCAGGGACGACTGTCTGATCCAGGTTACAGGCTCGTTAAGTGCTGCTAGTATTATTTAGTTGCTTTTCTAGTAGTTACTAACATTCATTACATACTAGTCCCAACACCTCAATCATCTCTCCCAGTAGCCCCTCACTACAGAACACAAGATCCAGGGGGCGTGGTTGGGACCAGATCTAGGGGGTGGAGATGGGCGGAGTTTGGGATCAAGGGGTGGAGACTGGCAGGTTAGGCTTATGTGCGGTGGGAGGAGTTGGATCTGGATCCGACCACGCCCCTTTGATCTTGTGTTCTGCAGTGAGGACCATCTCATTATAGCCTACCATAACATACAGTCAACATGCATATTTTGAACTACTAGAAAACTCTTTAAAATGTAAAATTAAGTGAGTTTTTGCTCGAAACAAGCAACATTTTTTTTCTGGAAACAAGATTTTTACTACATTACTACTTGAGCTTTTTTTTTTTTTTTTTCTCCAGTCAAGGTTCCTTATTGCTAAATGAACCTGTAAAATCTAGGGCAACTTTTCATTACACAAAAGATTCTTTAGAGTAGAAAGATCGCATCAGATTTTTTAATGATCATAAATAAATAAATAAATTGGTTAAGAACCGTTTTCTGAAAGGCTCTTTAGGGTACCAAAAATGTTTATTTTTTATTTTTTATTTTTTTTTAATGACATCACTGTTCAAAACACCTTTTTGGAACCTTGTTTTTAAGTGATTTACTCCTGTGGTGGGCGAAAAATGTAAAAAAAAATAATAATTAAATTAAAATAAAAACCTCTCAGTAATACCAGTCAGAATTAAACCATCTGTCATGATCCAAATTTGTAAGAAAACGTTGAATTTCTAACTTTTGCCACTTCTCAGAAGTAAGAAGAAATTAGCCATGAATGTAGTAGTGTATCAGAAATGACATTGGACAAAGATGCAGCATTTGTTTACAAGTAACACTAGTTCAAACGTTTCTTTTGAGAAAAAAGGTTTTTACCGCAAAACTATCTAGAGACAGACAGAGAGAGAGAGAGAGAGAGAAGGTGCATTAGGACAAATTGTTATTTGTTAGCAGCCTCAATTAAAGTAGAAGGACACCAAACATGGACACAAACATCTGTCTAGTCACATAACCAAGCATCAAAACCATGTTTCTAGATATGTGTTCAGTGTTCAGACATTTGAGGTTTTCTGTTAGATGGAGATTTCACTCTGCATTTTAATGGTATGATTATTAATTTCTTGTTATTCCAGATTTTTATAATGCATAACGCCCCCTTGTGGTTGAAAAACATGCTTTATATTAAAGTATCTGCTCTTCACTTGTAATGAAGATTTATGTCTTTCTGTAGCATCCAGCGAGTCGACATCTGTGAATCTGCGAGATGTCAGGCTTACGTAAGATGATGTATACTGTACAGAAATGTTTTGCTGATGACACACACATACTGTAGACATGTTGATTTGGGCAGGATCCTCCACATGGGTCTCATTAGGAGCGAATCCTCAGCGAGGAGGTTAGGAGCTGAGACTGGAGTAACGTTTAAAGCATTTCATGATGTTAATGAGAAAGAATTCGACATTTCTCTCTCTTCGTATACTTATAATCCCATTCAAATATATAAACAAGTCAAAAGTAATCTAAAAGAAACTAAAAAGTAGTCAGAATGCATTGCATAAAATGAGTAATCTACAGTAGATTAAATTATTGACTACATTTTTCATCATGTTATTAGTAACAAGTAAGCGATCTGCCCTGTACTTCACATAAATATGGTCTTTCTGAAATATTCTGAATAATAAAATAATAATAAAATAATTACAATAATTTGGTTCAGCTTTAACATTGACTGACGATGTAGTATTTCTAAAAACATTTACGAAAAAAGGGTTGTTTTTTTATTTGTTTATTTGACAAGCAGCAGAATCATGTTTGTCACCTCATATTTGTTTTTTTTTTTATATCTTGAAAGTAAATGCAATTATCATTATACCGTTTTTATTACAATAGTTCTTTGACTCTGATACATTAAAAAAAAGAATACACACAACAACTGCAATGTGAGAAAAGAAAGCGTGGATGTTTTTCGGCCGTTCCTCAAACACTTCACCTCTTCTGCTCTATGTGATGCATTTCACTCGCTCGCTTTCTCTTGTACGATTATGTCTAAAAATGTATTATCCTTTTACGTTCGAGTAGCTATAGGCATTTTCTTTTTTCATAGACGCACTTGGCGTGGCACTGGTGATGTAAACAGCATAAAATCATTGGGGTGCTTTTGATGACCGTCCAGCTACTCGGAGGCCCTTTTTAACAAAGATGGAGGCACAGAGTCCCGATTCGATCCGATGGCCAGCCAGAGCCGAAAATAAAAGACATGTCTACCGTTCACGCTTTTAACGGCATTTTTTTTGTTTGTTGTTTTTTTCTTTCATTAAATGAATATGTTTTTATGCGACGTAGCTGTATTCGTCCGCAGAGCTCTGGCTTCGCTCGATGTACTGCTTGTCGATAAGAACCTCGATGCACTTCTTGATCATGCTGATACTCGGGTTGAATCTGGCTTTGGATTGGTTGATTACCTGAAAGAAGAAGCACACAAACAAAATTAGGCTGCGTATATTCAGGATAGCACATGCTCATATTGTTGTCATCATTTCTGCAGTATATATATAGTACATGTGAGAAGACACAATGCTAAAAATGCGTGCAAAGTTTTAGGCACTTGTGTAAAAATACTGTAAAGTGAGGATGTCATTAAAAATAATGCCCTGAATAGATTTGATTAATTACCTTCTATATTTCCTACTGCCACGCTACACCAAAACATAGAAATAACTGTTTTAGAACCATTTTTTGTTAGTGAAAATACTAGTAGTGGCCTAAGAGTTTTGCACAGTACTGTATGCATGCATGCATGTAAAATACACGTATACAGTTTGCAGTATGTTAATGCTCTGATCATAAACTTACATTCAGACACATGTTCTGGGCTTTCAGTGTCAGATTATAAACTTGATAATAATCTCTGGTTACAAGGACATTCCTGAGAATTGATAAGAACGGTCTTGACCCAGAAACTAAGGATTTGACTTTTCCAGAAAAGCATGTGAACAGATTAGAGTTGTAGGCTGTGTAATCCATATTTCCACAGTAAGATAATAAAGCAAGGAAAACCTGCCTCGACTGAGTTACTGGATATATTACGATCAATAAATAAATGCTGGACAGGATAAAATTGCTATTTAATAAACTAACAAATTGAGCCATTTTCGGGCTGAAGATGCATAATCAGATCGCTTCATAATTCACACGTCCTTCCATTTACAGGAAGCAGCTGAAGATATGAGTAAGTGTTTTATATCATTACCACAGCTCTGACTCATCTGATCCATTTATTTTGATCAAATTAATTCTGGTTTTGCATGGAGTAATATTTTAGTTATGAAAGCCTGTTTAAGCCACAGCACTGAACAGTTAGAAATGTAATTGGTGCCATGTGTCAGAGCATTATGATAACACGATGAAACCGTAGAAAAAGAACAACATTTGCATGTAAAATTTGTAATTATAATGAAAAATTCAATAGATCACAAGACAATTGTTACAAATATACACTACAGTTCAAAAGTTTGGGGTCGGTAGATTTTTATTCTTTCTTTTCATGAAAGAAATTAAAACTGTTATTCAGGGATGATGTGTTAAACTGTTAAGAAGTGATGGTAAAGATTTATATTGTTAGAAAATATTTATATTTGGAATAAATGTTCTCCTTTAAACTTATTATTCATCAAATAATCCTGGAAAAAATATCGGAGTTTCCAAAAAAAATATATTTGGCAGCACAACAGTTTCAACATTGATAACTCTAATAATAAATCAGTATATTATCATGATTTCTGAAGATCATGTGACACTGAAGACTGGATGGAAATTCAGCTTTGCGTCACAGAAATAAATTATATTTTAAAGGATATTCAAACAGAAACCATTATTTTATATTGTAATAACATTTTGCAAGATTACTGTATTTTTCTGTATTTTTGATCAAATAAATGCAGAAGAAACTTCTTGAAAAACATTAGAAGTCTTATTCATCCCCAGTTTTAGACCGGTAGTGTATATCATAAAGAAAATAATGAAAACAATAAAATAAGTCGTCTATTTAAGGATCATTAGATATCAAAAATATATATAATGTTTAAACATTATTTTAAGAAAATAACTCACATTTTCCCACAAATGATCATTATTGTAATATAATAATTATTACAATAATAATAATAAAGATAAATCATTACATTTGCAAGTAAACATCATTGTAGTATTTTAATTAAATTTCCTGAACGCAGATTTTAATCAAATCTAGCCAGAAACAATGACTTTTGGTACTCTTACTCGATTGAGATTTTTTTTCTTCTGTTATTTTCACCCTCTCATATACTGCAAAGATCTTTACAGGGATCTAACAAAACTGGCGTCTCTTTCTTCATGAAAACGAAGTTGATTTCCCATGTGCACCATTCGCTCTTCGTTCGGTGTTCAGCAGAGGAACAGTGTTCAGCTTGTGTGTGACTACAGCAGTGTGAGTGCAGAGCCAAATGTGTGTGAGAGCAGTGAAAACAGTCCCCATCACAGTTTTGTTGTGTAACAGGCCGTGCTGAACGTGTTCTGACAGCAGTCTCAGTCACAGTCTCTCACTTCCCTGAGATCACTGCGTCAGGTACCACACACACACACACACACACACACACACACACACACACACACACACCAGAACCTGTCCTCTCACCTCTTGTATGAGGGTGTTGTGTCTCAACACTTTCCTGGCTTTCATAATCCTCACTATAGCAGCCTGTAAATACATTTTCCTGTCTTCATCCACAGCGCTCCTGGTCTGCTCCAGCTCCTGACACACACAGATCACATCACAGCGTTTATACGACTCCACACACACCACATCTGCTCAGCATGGGCTTTGTCTGATTTTAGTTTTTGTTTACATAATATATATGTGTGTGTACTGTGTATATTTGTTCTGTAAATATAAACACAAATGTATATATATTTACATATATACTTATATATACTATACATACTATATATATATATATATATATATATATAATGTGTGTATTTATTTTTATATATATATATATATATATATATATATACACATTTATTTATTTTTATATATATATATATATATATATATATATATATATATATATATATATATAAATGCATATATATATATATATATACACACATACACACATACATATATAAATACATATATATACATACATATACATACACACATTTAATATATAATCAACCTATTATACTAAAAATATATACATGCATCTGTATGTATTTACACATACATAATAATACACAGTGCACACAGACATATGTAAACAGAAAAAGTTTATTTTGGATGCAATTAATCACAATTAATCGTTTGACAGTTCTGCTTATTTTATATTACTTTAACTTACTCATTTTGGATTATTGACACACTGTTTTCCTAATGAATGTTGTTAAGTTGCTTTGACACAATGTATTTTGTATAAAGCGCTATATAAATAAAGGTGACTTGACGTTTAAGACAAGTCTGTACAATAGGTGTCTTCATATTTCTTGTCTGCATACATATTTTGAACTTATTTTTCACATGTGCTGCTCTTGGAATAGATCTCTTAACCAGATTTGGCATCTTTTGGTTTTGTTAATCATGTTATAGTTATGTTAACTAGTTTTCTTGATTTGGTGAAATGACGGTGAGACTCTGTACCTGCGGCGTGTCCTTCTGCATCGATGTTGTGATCTTGAACTTCGTTCTTTTACTGGTGAAACTCATAATTAGGGAAAACGTGGATTCGGCTTCGATCTCCTCCTGGAGGAAAGGAGACAGTGGGAGTCTAGTTTATGATAAATCAATTAACAGTTTGATTAAAAGTCAAACCCGGCTGATCTCAGACTTACTTTCTGCGAGTCGTGTCCGATCATCTTGACGTCCAGCAGGGATCTGATGGTCTTCTGGAGCTCCTTCTCGTTCATCTGCGTGCTGTCCTGCAGCTCTTTGTAGCTCACAGTCTCGCTGTTGTTGAAGGCCAGCAGAACGGCCATCTGATAAGTGGTGACCACCGCCACGTAGGGCTTGGACAGATAATTCATCTTCACCTCACCTGACAGAAACAAGCAGCGGTGTTTTAAAATAAAACATTAGATAAAAAAAAAAAAAACATTCTCTGGCCATTATAATTAAACAAGTTGATTTGCCAACTGCCCCTTTAAGACTTTATTATGCAAATGACCTCTGTTACTATTGGCTTATCAATGTGCATATAAAATGAGCAGCAAAACCCTATCAAATAAATGTGTGCAGTCTTATGTTAATCTTTTTCCAAATGGTTGTGATTTCAAAATAGAGGTCATTTCTAAATGTATTTCATTTCATTATTTTAATAATTACTTTTTTATGTGATTATCTGGTGGGCTTTTCTTAATTAATACTGATATATGCAATTAATTACAATTATTTACTTTTTTTTAAGTCAGTATATCAATTAAAAAAGAAATTTACTCCATTAATAGCCCTATTATTATATATTTACAACTAAAACTAAACTAAATATCTGAACACAATATAAAAAAATTAAAACAACTTTGTAACTTTGCAACTTTAACTAATATTAAAACTGAAACTATAAATATAATATAAAATAAAAGATAACGCTTTACAAAAAAGTTTCAGGTTTATCAAATACTATACTAGTTTATACACTAGAAATAGTTTGCAGAACTTTAAAGATGCTTAAAAATAAGATAAAGTTCTAATTAACTGGTTTGGCCAGCACATATATATTTCATATTTCAATTAGTTATTTCATAAACTCCACGAACTTACTATTAATCTACAATGTGGACAGCTGTTATAATAAAGAATGAGTAGGTATGTTCAAACCTTTGGGATGTGAGGGTTTAAAAAAAAAAAAAATAATAATTATAACAAAAAAAAAAAAATAATAATTTTTTTTTAAAATGTATAACAACAACAACAAATAATAATAATAATAATTTAATAAAATAAAAAAATATAAATAAAGAAATAAATAAAACAGAAAATCTTTCCGAAGCCAAACTTTCGATGTGTAGTGTATGTCTCTATATGACCAACTTTACCTGTGCAGAGATAATGCAGCCAGGTCAACTTCCTTCCGCTGAAGTGCTGGTTATAAAACAACTCAAACTGCAGAAAGAAATCATCAGTTAAATCAGCGTCACCTACTTTCATAATGAAATGAGGGGGATTTCACATGTTCGGCTCTCAGCACATGAAGATTAGGTTTTGGAGCCTGTTGTCAGGGCAGCTTACCATCTGTACACTCTTCTCCAGCTCCTGCGGGATGGCAAACGTGGACGAGGGAACATGTGTGAGGGGCCACGCTCCTGCCTGAAACACATACGAACACACATCAGCTCACAGACAGCACATATTCAACACACGCAAAATATTCCACATTATGACCGTTCTTCACCCTTACATTGACCCTTTTATATATCAATAACCTCTGTTATGTCTGGCTTACAACTGTGCATCGAAATCAGTCGCAAAATCCTTTGATACACTGCATATAAATGCGGACAGTTGTATTTATTTAATTCGTGTTTTAATTTAATAAACCACTTAATTATTGAAATAATTATTATATTATTGTAATTATTTGCAGATGTGTGTGTGCGCCTTATAATAATAATAATAATAATAATAACCCTACATATATTTATGTATATACTTATTACTATATAATTATGATAGTATGTCCTGAATGTTTAAAATACGTATTCATTTAAAATGTATTATTTTTTTTATCAGCATTCTATTGCTTTATTTATCTGTGAAGTTTTTGCAACTTTGTTTCAGTAAATTAAAAAAAAAAAAAAATAATAATAATAATAATAATAATAATAATAACACACAGGTCTAAATATAGCATTTATATCCACAGCACAAATGTTTTGAGACGCTATGTGGCAAAATAATTATCAATTCTTTATTAAAATTATCATTTTATGTTATTATATTTTAAAACAATATTTAATAAAACACACATATACATATACATATACATATATCCATTATATATATGTGTGTGACCCTGGAACATAAAACCTTAAGTCCCTGGAGTATATTTTTAGCAATAGCCCAAAAAACACTGTATGATTCAAAATTATCAATTTTTCTTTTATGCCAAAAATCATAAGGATATTAAGTAAAAATCATATTCCATGGAGATATTTTGTAAATTTCCTACCATGAATATCAAAATCTAATTTTTGATTAGTAATATCCATTGCTAAGAACTTAATTCGAACAACTTCAAAGATGATTTTCTCAATATTAAGATTTTTTTGCACAAATACTGTCCTCCTAACAAACCATACATCAATGGAAAGATGATTTCGCTTTCAGATGATGTTTAAATCTCAATTTCGAGAAATTTACCCTTATGACTGGTTTTGTGCTCCAGGGACACACATATATAAGATTTCCTTCTCTCTTACCTGTAACACATATATCTGGAAGCTGATGCCCAGGTCCACCACAGTCTCCTGGGTTTTGATAAAGTTGTTGAACTTGTTGTTGAGGTCGGTGCTGACGCTCATATCAGTGTACATTCTGTGCAGTTTGCTCGTGAACTCATAGCCACACGCTTGCTGCGAGGCAAAGGACAATAATAATAATAAAGAACAAGAAAAACAATGAAAGCTCTGCTAGCACGAAACCCATCATCAGTCCCATCTGCGGTTTACATGATGACAAAGCTGTGGAGCACACAGCGAGCAAACACTTGATTACGGAGGATGAGTCACATCTGTCAACGTTTTAAGACACCTTTCAAGAGTGTGAGAGACTCGCTGTACCTTCAGTTTGTTGATCATGGCTTCCTCGGAGTCCATGGATAATGAAAGTCCATGTATTAACCTCTTCGCAAGCATTCTGGCGTAAAACTAAGAACAAACGACGGAGTTAGAAAACACTGACCACAAAATACTGAAAACATCACCCATACCAGACACAAAACGAAAAGAAAAAAAAAACTTAAAGGATGATGAGTAACATTTGAGGACAAACTTTGTCGTTGGCTTGGCAAAGCCTAGCCTGGAAGTATAAAAATAGTTTACAGTTTGAAGGTTTTAATGTCAGCTGGACAGAAGGAAAGTCAGATAAAGAAAGTAAATTTATTTTCCTGTTCTCCTTCTATGTAGATAAATCAAGTCATGGCCTTACCTTCTGAAACACATCTTTGTCGTCGATGTATTTGAAGACCGTGATGAAGCTGGTCAGTTTGTCCTCCACTTCATTCTCCGTCATTCCTTTTGCAGATTTCTTCAGCAGATTGTCACAATACTTAGCCAGCTGTGCCACAGCACGAGAAACACCGGCAGAAAAACAGCAGTGTTAATGTTCATTAGCTTCAATCAGAGTTTATTCAGTCATCCTGATCTAACGCTGGCAGTAGATGAGGATAAACAGTGATTACACACCAGCTCAGGCGCTTTGCAGATGGATTTGGGCTCTCTGTAGTTCACTACTGAAGTCAAGGCCTGGAGGGGAATGAGCAAAAAAATCAGAAACCACAAACTCAAGTGTTTCTAAACACTCAGATGATCCCAGATACCCCCTACTGGACTAAATAAAGAAGGGTGAAGAACTTGGTAATATATATGCAGGTGCTAAGTATTATACTATATATTAAAAATGCATAATTGCACTTGAAACTGATTTGACTTTTATTCTGAAATATGGAAAAGATTAATATAACGAGTAAGTGTTTGCTTGGTAGTGTAATGAACTGCGTTGAAATGTAAGAGTACCTTATCAAGCGCACTCATGAAGTGTTGGTCCCCATTCAACACTGTGTTAATCAACTGGACAAATTTACTATGAACCTCCAACACTGACTCCACAAACTGCGTTGGCATCTGCAGGACAAACACCAGAGGAAAACATCTGAGCGCACTGCGATTAATGCGATATATAAACATGTACAGACAACCTACGTTTTCCTGAGAGAGGTTACTGGTGGCTCGGAGACCCTCGTCGTGGATGTGGACCTGGAGCTCATGGATCATGTGAGGTAAGCCGCTGGACACGGCTCGCAGTAGCGTGTACATATTCGCCATATCTGAAACCAAACAGACCAATCAGGACGTCCTGCAGTTATGAGACGCATGCATACAAACACGAACCCGTGAGGCGCAAGTGAAGGTTCAGACCGTCTCTCTTCTCCTGTCTGATGATATTCTGACACTCTCCGTGCAGGAACTGCAGGTGATCGGCCACCATCCTCTGCTGACATTCATGGATGACTTTGGCGTAAGAGCTGGGGTGCAGATACTTCCGACACCTCACCTCCTCGTCTTTCAACCGGCCTAAAACCTGACGGATCAGAGAGCATCAGGCTTCTTTTAGATCAGCAGATCTCAAACAGCAACATGACTGAATGATCAGAAACACGTTTATATAAAGGCAAAAGATGCTGATGACGCAGCTGAATGGTTTCAGCATCTCACCTTCTCCATGTACTGGGAGCAGTTGGACTCCTGCAGGAGATTGGAGGCTTCCTGTTTGTAATACTCTCCGGTTTTTGTCAGGAACGGCCCTTCAAAGACTTCCTGATAAAACTGGGTAAAGGGAAAAAAATGGTGTGGCCTTCAAATAAGATGCATGATTGCTGACAGGCATGCAAATAAATACACAAATGTTTGCAGTCTGTTTGAAAAAGTCACTGCTGCTCACCAAGGCTGCATTAATTTGATCAAAAATATAGTATTGTGAAATATCATAACCATTTAAAGCTTTTCAATGTGAATATCTGTTAAAGTGTAATTTATTTCAGTGATGCACAGCTGTATTTTCAGCATCATTCCTCCAGTCTTCAGTGTCACATGATCTTCAGAAATCATGAAAATATGATGATTTACTGCTCAAGAAACATTTCTGATTATTATAAATGTTGAGAACATTTATATTTTTTGCAGGAAGCCGTGATCTTTTGCAGCATTTAAAATGTCTTTACTGTCATTTTTGATCAAATTCATGCATGTTTGCTGAATTTAAAAATATAATTTTTATTAAAAATGTTAAAAAAGCTGACGCAAATTTTTAAACAGTAGGGTACTAAAAAACTTTTTTTTATATTTACATAAAATATTACTGAAGTTAAATGATTGCACAAACTAAAAACATTTTTTAAAAGATCAATGACACATAAAAAAACAACCAAGACAGAGACACTCACCTTTAGAGGAAACTTTTTCTTGTACTGTTCAACATGAACAAAGGAGTTGATAACCCCGTGGATTACTTTCTGATTGGGGTCCTCCCCACATCGGTCGCTGGAAACAACATCCAAACTGAATACGTCTGCAAATGTATCCTCAAACAGTATATAACGAAACATACTCAAAAAACTGAACTTGGGTTCGGACGATGCAATCACAGAAATATGATGGAAAGTATCTGTGGTAATGAAGACTTCTGCCAAAGATTATTTTTAGTTTGTAGATAAAAATCGCAAATACATTTACAGTAATACACAACAGAAACTATAAGCAAATTGGTTTCAAAGCATAAACGTGAAGCTTGTATTTTTCTAAAGCACTTGTTTGGGCTACTGTGCAAAATTAAATATTTTCCATAATTCATGACTATCCACTTAAACCAGTCCTAGATGACGATTTTTTTATTGAAATGCTATCTTTTTAATTAAATTTAATTGAAATCAATAAAAATGTTTTGGGTTAAAGTATTTAAAGCAGAAACCCTGTTTTAAAGCCGAACTTACTTCTTGATCTCTTTCAGAAGCATCCCGATCAGCATCGGCTGAAGCGGCTCAATCATTAACTTACGCCACATGTCAAGTGCAAGCTAAAAACAACAATAAAAACAAATCTTACAAACCTTTATACAGCTTACGAAAGAATAAACACCACAATCTGACATTTAAAATGTGCATAGCTTAATATCCAATCGGTTTACATCAACAACAACAACAACAAACAAGTGAATATGGCATCCGCTTGTGTCGTGAGATACCTCTCCGATCTCCATTAAGGGCTCATTCATATCCACTCCTCCGTATCCGTACTGCAGGTCTGCTTCGGTCAGCTTGTTCTTCTTGATAAACTGTGTGTTAAGGTACCTGCGGGGAATTCATGACAACACTCATTAAGTAAAATCAGCTGCTATTGTTTTAGATGAGTAAGTGTGTGTTGATGCACAATAAAGCTGCTTGTTTTCACAGCTGACCCGGAGCAGCAGGACAGTGATGGATGTAATCAAGCCCAAACTGACCAAAGCCCTTGACGAGGCCGAGGTCTGTGTGCCAGAGGAACAATACCTGGTGCACTCAGAGCAGTGCATGAGAGCGAACCGTCAGAGCCGGTAATCATGAAATGTATGGTTGCTAATAAAGCAAATAAAATATTGCCCATAAGTATTGTGTAATATCCCTCAACCAACAATATTAAAGTCTAGTGAGTTCATGTTTACAATGGCATTCTAATGCACTTTTACCAAGAATGAAATGTTCTGCATGCACAGAATAACCGGATTATCAATATCTATTATTACGAACACAAGCATTTCAACACTTCCTAATGAACTAAAAGCAACATCAACTGTGATTGAAATCTCTCTTTGGTGGCATATATCAAAAGTTCACACATTTTACACAAAACTAGTTTAAGGTCTGTAAAACTACTCTATTATTTATTATTTATCTCCGATATGACAACTAGATTGCACTACTACTTAAAAAATTTTGGGTCACTTTTTTTAAATAAATTAATACTTTTATTCAGCAGGGAAGCATTCAACTGAACTAAAATGACAGTAAAAACATTTATCATGCTACAAAAGAAAAAATATATATTTTATCAACTTTTTATTGTTTTTATGTTATTTTATATTAACAAAATGACATCCAACTTTTTTCAAAAGTTTTAAAACTTTCATAAACCCCAAGATTATGAACGTTAGTGTGAATTAAATACTAATATACTAGAGGTTTTATGTCACTACTTAATTGAAATCGACTGACTTCAAGCTAAAACCCAAGAAAGTGTTAAACTAAGGTTAAATGTAAAATATCAATCATCTGACTCTATGACATCCACTCAATCATGAGAGAAACACTTTAAAAGCTATTCTTAAATAACCATTCAAGTATCACACACCAACAAAAAACTCAACAAAAGTCAAAGTGAACCACAAGTTTCCAAATTAACAGCTTATGTGTAGTTGTCTCTTCACATTAAAGGGACAGTTCAGCCAAAAACAAACGCTCTGCCATCATTTACTCAAGCTGCTGAGTTTCTTTCTTCTGAAGAATGTTAGCAAACAGTTTCGGTTCTCATAGGATTTTTTCCACACATAACTTTCTAAATGATGACAGAACTTTTCTTTTTGGATGAACTACCCCTTTAAACGAGGGGAATTATATTGCACACATCTTCGTTCATTTGCACCATGTTCCCTCAGCTACAGGAGATGAACGCACCTGTACAAACAGTCCATGTACTCAGCACCTTTGCTGTATTCCTCCCAGTATCTGTGATACATCACCAAAACCTTCTCCTCCGACTCCAGGACTCTCTGTAAAACACACACACACACCGCAATGAAGCAACATATCCACAGTTAAACACAGGCCTGAGCCACGAGCGTCTCACCTTGAACAACTGACGCACGTGATTCTCCAGAAACACCTTCGTCTCGGTGTACAGTCTTTCCCCTAAAGGCTCTGGATACGCTACACACAGCGCGTAGATGTCCCTAAAGCTCACGTCAAGGAGATTTTAATGAGGATACATGAAACTTACACTAATGGTCAAAAGATGCCACTTAAAACTTAAAATGATTTGTTCCTGTGATGCACTTCAGTGTCACATGTTCTTCAGAAATCATTGATTACTTTAATGCATGCTTGCTGAGTGTTCATTTCTTTTAAAATCTTTCTGACTTTAAACTTCTGAGTGGTGATGTACATATAAAGTAGAAACAAATATGCATTTGCTTTTGCATAAAGAAAAATATTTTTTTTAAACAATCTGATTACAAGAAACAGGAAAAAGAGGGAGGGGGAGAAAAGAGGAAGCAACAGTTTGACTGCACATGATCTGCAGCAGGACAGATGCGTCTCTGTTAGAGCTGGACTCATCTCGGTGCAGGATACGAGAAGCGGTCGTTCCACGTCGCTCTCTCCACGTAATCCAGCATCACAACCGCTCGGATCGTCGTCAGGAGCTTGTTCCACGTCTCGTCGAAGTCCACCACCCGCGGTTTTAACGACATGGTGCGTGGCTTCGGCTTTGACTGTGTGGAAAGACATGAATGCATTACATCATCAGCGCTGCTGTTGTTAACTTCAACCCAAAATACACTGTAATAACTTGATGCTGAAGTACTAAATGTGCTAAGAGTAAAACTGAAATCAATTAAAAGCTAAACTAATGAGAAAAGCACATAAAAAAATTAATTACAGAAACATTAACTAAAATTAAAATGAAACACACACACACAGACATATATATACACATACATATATATACACACACACACACACACAAAGGTCAAAGAGGAAAAGGGGTTTTCCAAGCATAAAAATAAATAAATAAAATTAAAATAGCTTTAAATTGTGTTTATTCTTGCCCATATATAAGAATGGGTTAAATTGCATTTTATTTTATTTTTTGCATCATGCATATTTAGTTTAAGAATCATTAAATGACATTAAAAAGCTCCATTAAAGGACCACAGTGCAGCCCCTAAAATACTAATGATGTACAATGCTAAATAACAAACAACTGAGCTTCACCCATCTGTCACTGACACATTTTCAATAATTTAAAATTGAATAAAATTTATTATATTATTTTACACTTTTTTATAATACATATGAGGTTTCATTTTTACATAAATATATCTTTAACTAAAAAAAATTATTTCACCCATATTTTCGCATTATATTTTCACAAAAGTTATTCAAAACATTACTTTACTCATATTATATATGCTTTCTATTCATATCAATTCACTTCTTTTGACACCAAAATGTGATTATTCATCTCAGACTCATGAACAAATACATTAATATTATAGAAATAACACAGAATCCACGCATTTGTCACTTGTGCGGGTTAAACTGCATGGATTTTATAAAGATTGCATGTAAATAGACATGAACGTAGAGTTCAAGTGAACGTTCTCCAATCCTGTTTTATTTTCTGTCATTTTTTATGCATGGTGTATAACTCTATTTCATATAAACCTCCCAATTCTTAATATTTCAGCACTAGTGTCTCTCAATGCTTGTGATTTAATTTGACAGGTCTGTCCTGAAGAGTTAGTCTGGCTTCTGCACTAAACCATCACAGCAGCTCACTAACAACAACACATTCAGAGACAAACTAACCTTTAAAGACAGATCAGCGAGTTTAAACGTACTCCAGAGGTGGATAATCTCAGTGTCAACATCCAATAAAGCTGTCAAACCACATCTACACAGTGATATCTCCAGAAAGAGTAAAAGCGAGAGAGTTTAGATCTCCAACAAACCCAGATCATCACAAACAGTTGATCTAGAAGAGTCCGAGGCCTAGTTACACACATCCAGGACAGAATTGCGTGGAAACAGAGGCTGCTGGCTGATTATAAACACACCTGAGTGAAGAACAACCTTGTGTTGAGGAAAACAAACATACATTCGCGCGTTTATAGCAAATCGGTGTGTGTTCGTGACAGAAACACGGTGTTTTGAAGCAGAAGCGGGAGCTAGCGTCTGTGCTAACAGCGGCGCTGCTCGCTCACACACACACAGAGAGATAGAGACAGAGACACAAACACACACAAACAGACCTGAGGCTGAGCGGCGGGTGTCTGCGAGGCTCGGGTGTGCCGGCTCCGGGTGTGTTGTCCGCGGGTCTCTGTGTCTCCGCGGCGGGTCTGAACTCGAGCTGACAGGGCGATAGGTCTCTCTCTCTCTCCCGCTACACCTCTGCCATCGCCTCTCACGGACCGCACCACTGCGTCAGCTGGAGGGGTGCACCAAACTGGTCATGGATGGAGATCGATATTAGAACCTTGTATTTACTTGAAACTCTTAATATAGGTTAATTTGGGAATTGTATAGATATGTTATGTATGATTGGGGTATGTGGTGAATTAAGTGAATGATAATAACGCATAGCAGCTTTTACCAGACTCCCCCTTTTATTAATGGTATGGCCGAAAAGTACGGCAGCTGTTGGCGGACATTAGTCGTGACAGAGGAGCTGCGGGATGAGATGGCATTATGGACTCGATTTTAAAGAAATGTAGTGATTCTGATCCCTTTTTCCTCCTGTCAAGTTTTTAACTAAATAAATAGCATATAACGAACCGGAAATATAATTCATTCCGTCAAAAGGCTTTTTGAAGGTGGCATATATTAATATTTGTTTAATCTGTGTGGCCTTCTCACCTTAAAAACTGTGAGCCGTTGTTTAAAATCAAGTGTGCAATGTTTTGTAGAACACAAAGATACCACTAAGCAAATATAATAATAATAATTTTGTCAACCAAGGTTACACCGCTCTTAGGTTTTTATACATTGATCAAACTCTCTATTGTTTTTCTATTATATCTGATTGTTCTATTAAAGTTAGAGAGTTGCACCCTCAGAAACTTATTTGGGCGAATACACAAAATGTATCGACGCATTAAACCATCAGAAAACAAACAATTCTAGACATTTTTAACAATAATAATGGATAAATAACAATAAAAAATACCTTAACATAATTTCAGAGGTTTAACTGTCATAGTTTAATGATTGAAACCCTTTGGAATACTAAAATATTCGCTTGAAAAAGATTTCAAATAATTTATCTATTTTGACTTTTATTTTGAAAAGTCATGTCAGTTCTGTGGATGTACATGATGAAAGGTGAGGCTTATTCTGCATGAACTTGACACCTGTGTCTCAGTGTTGTGGAGAAACTAATGTTTATTTCTCTCTTTCATCTGCTCGAGCTACAGCTGATGCACCTTTCACTGTGTGTTGACATGCAACTAAAGGAGCTGTGTTCAGCCTCCAGCTTTGATTTTATCATATAGAGATGAAGACATGCATAATATAATAATTTCAAATAGATATAGATTGTTTAGAGTCTGATTTAGGACAGGCGAGGACACTTGATCTGGGTAAGAATGCTTACATTATATGTTATGCAAATTACATTAATGCATTGCAATATGATACACATGGTGGTATTAAATTCTATTCATCTGCTGAAAACAAAAGAAGATATTTTGAAGAATGTGGGTAACCAAACAGTTGCTGGTCCACTCTGATTTCAATGTTTTTCTCCCATACTATGGAAGTCATTGGGGACCAGGAACTGTTTACTTACCAACATTTTATTTTTGCATGGTAACAAGGTATATTGACATTTCTATAAATACAGAGTCATAGTCATTTGATTACTATAATTACTCATAACAGGGTTGACATTTTAATTTTTTGACGATAAATAGGCAAACAAACTCGTTCTAAAAGTGTTTATTAGAAACATAATTTAATGTTGATAACTCAGAGAAGGTGCCCTTTTCAACAATCTTTTAAAAAATCATGGTAACAGGGTTGACTTTTTAATAATGATGAAGAATATAAGTCTTTGGAAAGTTCACTTCCTGAAAAGGATGAGGTAGTTTTGCAGATTTTTTGAATAATATTAGAGTATTGTAATAGGGTTGACACTTAACCAATTTCAGTGACTTTTCAGTAACAATTTGCACTCATAGTCACAATATGAAAACTTAATAAATTCATTTAATGTGGAAAACTGCTTTCATAGACAATAACACACAAAGCATGTCTAATTATTGCTGCTTGCAATATAACTACACTGGTATGTTTTTGCAGTATTTCGAGTGAAATCTGAAGGAAACAGCCTTGCTATAATAGATGATGTGAAGGCTGTTACAGTCTCTTCAGCTCCTTCCAGTTCAATATCATCTATGGCTTTTAAAGATGAAAAACGAATGTGGATGTAAACTAGGGTTTGTCACCTTTAGCAAACTCCATTAGAGAAAACATGACACTGAAGCCGCGTTTCCACCGCAGGAACTTTACCCAGGAACTAGGGACTTGGTCCGGTACTTGGTGTGTTTCCACTGCAGGAACCAGGAACTAAATAAAAGTTCCGGGTAAAAAAATGCCCCCCAGAAAGTCCCTGCTGGCAAGGTGGTACTTTTTTAAAGTTCAGGAACTTTCGGGGGCGGGACTTTGGCGCTAAACATGCTGATTGGTTGAGTTCACGCAGCATTGGTTGAGTTCAACCACCATTTATTCGGATCAACATTTTCAAAATATTACTGTTATTGTGTCATGAAATGTAATTTTAAAAGTATTTCAGGCGAGAATGTAGTTGTTTGAAACTCAAATCTGTTGTTTATTTATAAAGACAGCGCCTATTTAAAAATGTGTTTCGCCGATCTCGTAGACGGTGAGCTCCACTCGATCAGCGAGAGCTCAGTCCTCATGTATCCGCAGAGAGCAGCCTCTCCTGGGATAGACTTTCTGATATGTGCCGCTGGCTCTAATGTGTCTTTAGTGGTTAAACATAACATATAATTCAGCTGCGGGGTAAATCTAACAGGTTTTCTTTGGTCTGTATTCAATTTATCTATATGTTAAAATGAAAATAAAAAGGCAAGTCTATATAATATTTCTTTCATTGTAATGGCTGTATATAACGTTACAATAATCCCTGAACTAAGTACATTTCTACAGCTGTTATTATGTTTAAATGAAAATGAAAGGAGGCAGTGGTATTTTATATCCTATTTCGTTTTATTGTAAATATGCTGAGGGGAAAATTGCAGTAGCCAAAGCAATCTGAGTTCACGCAGCATTGGTTGAGTTCAACCACCATTTATTCGGATAATTTTCAAATATTACTGTTATTGTGTCATGAAATGTAATTTTAAAAGTATTTCAGGCGAGAAGTAGTTGTTTAAAACTCAAATCTATGGTTTATTTATAAAGATCATGCCTATTTAAAAAATGTGTTTCGCCGATCTCGTAGACGGTGAGCTCCACTCGATCAGCGGAAGCTCAGTCCTCATGTATCCGCAGAGAGCAGCCTCTCCTGGGATAGACCTTCTGATATGTGCCGCTGGCTCTGATGTGTCTTTAGTGGTTAAACATAACATATAATTCAGCTGCGGGGTAAATCTAACAGGTTTTCTTTGGTCTGTATTCAATTTATCTATATGTTAAAATGAAAATAAAAAAGGCAAATTTATATAATATTTCGTTTCATTGTAATGGCTGCATATACACATTTCCCTGAACTAAGTACATTTCTGCAGCTGTTATTATGCTTAAATGAAAACGAAAGGAGGCAGTGGTATTTGATATCATATTTCGTTTTATTGTAAATATACAGTAAGGAAAATTGCAGTAGCCATGACGAGCAGACTGAAGTTATCAAGTACGCTGCTGTTTATAGATTTACCGGACTTGCGTCGTCGCGGATATCACACTCCTGAGACGAATGCACAAAGTCTGAACCAACTACCGAGGATGCACGTCCAAAATCAGCGTACTTTTAAAAAAAAAATTTTATCAGCTGTACTTTGTATTGAGAAACGCGCGCAGACCTAAGTCACCAGTCTATTTGCCTAATCTACCCGGTACTTTACACCGCGGTGGAAACGCAGAAAGCAACAGGTCTGGGGGGAAAAAAGTTCCTGGGAAAAAAAGTTCCTGGTACAAATGTTCCGGGTAATTTCGGTGGAAACGCGGCATGATATAACGTCGGATGTTTTGATTCAGCTCCTGGAGGTCCAGTGTCTTCAGTTCCAAACCTGATCAAACTCACCTTCCTGTAATCCTGAAGTGTTTGCACTGGAGGAGAAATTAAATAACCCAGATATAGTACGAAAACTTGTCATGTTCCTGTATAATTGTTTCAAACAGGCCCACATTCAATCTATGTGCTTGTCGTCCTACACAGTCCATGCACTTTACATTTTGAACAATTAAACTCACAGATGCATTTAATACAGTTTACGGTTTTTAATCCATTCCACAGATTTTAACCTAAAAAGACAGTGTTGAAAATGTAGATTCTGGATCTGTTTAGAAGCCGTGCAAATACATCCCCACAGACTCATTTCTCTTATGTTTTGTTACTGCAGCCGCCAAACTTTTTATAATATATATGTTTTTCCTTCTATACATGACATCTCCTAATAGATGTAAATTAAATTACATGTTTCCTTAGTCTGAAAAAGCTGACATTTTCCCTATTTTGTCTGGCTATTTCCATAATGGTGTAGTTACAGCATCTTCCAGCAGGGGCTGAACACTGGAACCAAGCAGCCAATCCTTAACCCCTCGCTGACACCTGTTGGTGTTGATTCATCATCACAAAGGAGTTCTGGGAAAAAAAAAAAAGACAATCCTGCCACGCCTTTCCTTTAATATATCTTTATTGCTTGAATAGTTTTGATACAGAACAGCTTACATTTCTGATTCTGAAGCACTCATTGGAAGAACAAGAGTAGTGTACCAAAAATGTTCTGGTGATTCTGGTTCCATTCAAGTCCAGTAGAATTATTTTTGGGGATGTAGCAGCGACACAAAGCTCCCTTTTCATCAGTCAGCACGTCGAACAGTGACAGGTTCCTCTGCATTTCTCCAAAGAGGATTATATCTTGTAGAAAACCCATGAGTGGAATGTGGATTTGATAACTCCACCCTGTTCATTTGAATTCACAGTCAAGTGCTAAAAAAAGTAGTGATTGACGATTCAACATTTTCAGAAATCATATGTGAAAATAGTTTTTTGTTGCAAGAAAAATGAGGATTTGAGAAAGCTTTTTGTATGAACCCTGAGAGTGAGACAGAGCGGGGGGTTGAAAACTAAAATTAAAATTATAACTGAAAAACAAAAGGTTATCATGCAAGACTACCCTAGATTCACCCATAGCAGAATAACAGTAAATTTCACAGTTTTATACGCAAAAGAATATATCAATGAAAACAACTTTTATCTCTCTGTCAAACTGAAATCATCATCATCATCATAATAATATAATAAAGAAAACAGAAACAGACCACACATTCAAAAAAAAAAATGCATACAAAGATCTACATAAAGCTTTCAGATCAAAAGTGATTATTATCATCATCAAGGACCCAGATTAGAGCTGGGATATGCTAAGTATTGAATTTGAATCATTTTTATGCAGCATAATTGTGTTAATACATGGCTTCTCCACGTTTACTTCTTCACCCGCGCTGGGTCACAATAAATACATTAAAAACAGTCTGTGAGCATTCTTACCAGGAAACCAGTCACGTCTGCACACAACCAACACAAAACACACTCACATGAACCCAGGAAAAGGCATCGGGAGAAGCAGAAGTCCCGGAATACACCGATAGAGAAAGCGATTGCGATTGCATTCAAGTTCATCCAATACTACAAGTCTGGTGCCTGAGCAGAGGTGTTAGATCTGCACCACCAGGGGGCGCACACAGCCTGATATCCAATCAGGGGCAAACCCTCTCCCCGTCTCCACTATTGGTGCAATATTCCTTATCCTTGTCTGCTTTCTTCCGTGTCTTCACACTTCGGCACGTGCTGATCAACAGGCATGCTTTTGGGTAAACGGCTGCTCCAGGAAGTCAGGAGACCAGTCCACACAATCACATACAGTCTCCATGCCCTTTGAGGTCTGCTTTGTTTGTGTGTGAGGTTTCTTTACAACACGAGATCATGAAACTGAGAGGTCAGAGAGATCCAACACTGCAGAAGAGCGTGTGATTGACACGGGGTCCTCCTGGATCCTGACACGAGGCAGCAGGGCGACAGGGTTCAAGTACACCGTGAAATCTAGTTCGTGAGCCCGGCAGAAAGTGAGACTCCTGCCTAAATGCTCAGACGAAAGAGTAAGGCTTAAAAAGTGATGCTCTTGGAAGAAGGTACACGTTTCATCAAGTACATCAGATTCACAACTCATGGGCTTCCTGTAATTCCTCATTGTGTTTGCCGTTTTAAGGAGCTGAGACTAAGACAGCTTGAGGGACATAAATCAAGAGCCCTTAAATCTAAAAACATTGCCTTCTCTCATTAACAACCATCCTTTTGTGCCAAACAATGGAATACTAATGCTAAGGACATTGACACAATCAGCACAGCTGGACATTCATCACCTGTTTTGGGCAAACATTGCCCATATACTTAACCCGACAGCTGCTGAGCATCTTTCTGAGGATGACCCTCAGATTATTATTATTTTTTGCTTGGCTGTTCCCCAAAACATCTTTACACGACGCAGCACCCAGAATAACAGAGCTCCGTTATAAAACAAATACTCTGGAAGCTTCTAGCATTGAAGGAAATACAAGGACAAACAGCATCGAAGAAGACGTCTTTGCGTATTCCAGTTATGCACTTGGGTGCAATCCTCTCAGTAGAAACATGTCCTCTTGTTAAATCTCAGCCGTCGCTGGATAAGCCTATAAACTTGTCTCTGAACTGTACAATAAGATATGCTAATTTGTTCATATATTGCTTAAAGTAGTTCTCTCAGGATTAAACACACACACACAAAAAACAAATCATAATGATCATTGTAAAATACTATAAAAAAAATCAACTTTCAATCATGATAAATGCTGATAAAGATATAGCAAAAAAAGTAGAAAGGCACTTGGAAAGAGTCATTGCTTCTTTTTTTTCTCATTGCAATGTAGTTTTGTGATATGGCACTGCTTCTTATCGCAGCACGTTTCACCACAAGGTAAGATAAGAGTCGCTCTTCACTCCACGCCGAGCAGAGGCGGCTCAGGCGAGGGCAAAATGTGCTCAGTAGTGGGCTTGGTGTGGATCTCCAGTAAACCTTGGATGAATCCCTCCGACGGCTCCAAGTCGGTGGGTGAATCCAGTGCTGGAGTTTCTTTGGGTGTCTCTGTTGCTGGTCTTGTCTTAGAGGTTAGTTTAAGCTCTTCAGCTTCCGCAGGGGGTCCACAATCCTCCTCTTTCTCCCGTGAGGTTGGCTCTTCCTTCACAGTGTCTGTTAATTCGCTTTCGTTCTCAGAGGGTGGATTGGTGCTGGTGGGTGTGCTCTCGCCTTCGCTAGCCGAATGCCCGCTGAAGCCGTCCTCGTCGGGTCCACCTGTGACCCCATCACTATCCGCTCCACGGAGTTTCTGATGGATTCGCTGATGTCGGACCAAACTGTGCTTGAGGGTGAAAGTGCGCTCACATGTCTGGCACTTGTAAGGCCTCTCACCTAGCAGAAGCAAGAAAAAATTCAGGTTTTAATTAGAAGCAAGAGCTCTATGTTTTCGGGATTCATTTACCAATCAAGTCATGTATTTAGCATGGTCATTACCTGTGTGAGAGCGCATGTGTCTGGTGAGGTCCTGAAGGCTCCAGAAACGTTTGTTGCATATACCGCACACCTTTTTCCTCTTGTCCGGCTTGCTGCCACGTTCTTCAGTCTCTCCCTCAGCACTCTTTGGTTCAGTTGCAGCTTCCTCTTCATCACTCCTCTCCTCTTTATCCTCCTCAGATCCGCTCTCCACCACACTGCCCGAACCCTCGTCCTCTGCTCTGCCCTTCCTTACACTGTCCAGCTCTTCTTCTGTAACCTCTCTCTTATTTTCACAAGGCACAATTGCATCATCTGATTGTGTGAGGCTTTGTTCAGGTCCATTTGTTGAGTCTGATGCTAGATCCTGCTGGTGAACTTTCTCATGTCTGGTCAAGGTGGCGGCGTAGCGGAAGCTCTTCTTGCAACTCTTGCAGGTCAATTTGGACTCCTCCGGAGGTGTTGCTTTGTCAGACATGTCACTATCTGCTGCAGAGGAGGACTGTGGCTGGTCTTTCTCAGGGACCTTGAAATCCTTTGGCTTGGAAACAAAGGTCAAGTCAAGGGTCTTATTGCTATGGGAATCGCCATCCTCTTTTTCTGGGTCACTGTGCTTCAGAGACTCGAGGGCTGTTGGGTCCTCCTCTTCTCTGTGAGGAAGAGGCTCTACCATGGCTGTCTCTGTGGGCTTAGCTGGTGAAGGTTTCTCAGCGTCTGATGCTAAAGGCTTCTCAGGGTCTGATCTTGTGAGATCCATTGCCTCACTCACTGGAAGCTCCGTCTCAGATGTGCTCTCTGAAATATACATTGACCCATTACATTTTAGGTAATAATAACATGCAGTTTTAATCTCTAACAACAGATGAATAAATATTTAGTCTGAAGTACTTACAGGGTTAATTCACCCAAATATGAAAATTACTGACCCTCAAGTCATCCTAGGTGTCTTTCAGAAGAGTCCAGTTGAAGCTATATTCAAAATTGTCTTTGATCTTTTAAGCTGTTTCAAGGCACTCAGCGAGCGTTGCTGTGCTTCAGTCCAAAAGAAGTGAAATAAAAAGCGCCCATCCTTAATAAAATGTGTCTCACAGGGCTCCGGTCCTCTTGTAGCGAATCGATGCGTTTTTGTAAGAAAAAGAACCACATTTATAACGTAATAATCAATTTAATCTAGCTTGCGCTCACTGTTGTACATGGAAGCAAATCCGGGAGCATGACGTAAGAGGTCAGCTTAGCGCATGCGCCGCTCAGAAGTGATGAACGCAGAAGCACAGGGGAGAGATCAAAACAAGGATTTATAAAGAAGAAGGAGGATTTCGATACAAGCCAATAGGAGATTTTTTCTTTGCTAAAGTAAGGAAACTTTGCTTCTTTTGATCCTATCCTGCATGTGCAACACTGACCTCATACGTCATCCGACTGAAGCTGCTTCTGTGTACAACTGTCGCATGCTACATTAAAGTGATTTAAGTTTTGAATATGTTTTTTTTTAATTACAAAAATTGTTTCGCTACAGAAGGCCTTTATTCATCCCCCTCGGAGCCATGTGAGACACTTTTTTTGTGGATGGGACTGAAGCACTGCAACACTCGCTGACTGGCATTAAACAGCTTGAAAGATCAAAGACTATTTTTATATATAACTCCGACTGGATTCTGAAAGAAGATAGTCATATACACCTAGGATGAGTTGAGGGTGAGTAATTTATGGGCTTATTTTAATTTTATTGGTGAATTAACACTTTTAGCAGTTTCTATTCTATATTATTGTTGATACCTGCACTCTCTTGTGAGCCTTCCTCTGCTTCCCTAGTCTTGGGTATTGCTCCATTGCGTCGAAGCACTCGGTTGGAAACGCCATGCTTGCGTAAAAGATGTCGCTCACAGTTGGACTTGGTCGAGAAGAAGGCATCACACTGAGGACAAGGATATGGCTTCTGACCTTTTAATGGAATACAAAATAAAATGAGGAAAATAAATTGCACATATTATAAAGAGGTAAAACTAATCTTTATCTTGACCTAACTCTAGCACTCTCTATTCTATTCTAAAAAAAAAAAAAACTCTTAGACTTTTAGACTTCCACTCTATTTTTTGATTTTGATTGCTCCATTGTCATCATTCATAAATCGCTGTGGATAAAAGCGTATGCTAAATGACTAAATGTAAAACAGAAGTTGTACATCAAACCTGTAGAATTTTACATGCAACACTCACCGGTGTGTGTTAACATGTGGCGCTGAAGCGAGCTGGCCCAAGGAAAAACTCTGGGACAAAAGGGGCAAGTCATCTTTTGCACAGAATTTGAGTATGCATTCTTCTTCCCTTTGGACTGTTGGGATTGAACGGTCTTCTGGGCCAGCAAGTGTTTCTCATCTTTAACCTCTTTCTCGTCACTAGCACCTGGCTTCTGTCCAGCTTTTCTTGCCAACTCTATTGTGTTGGTCTGAAGATAGGCGCTGAACTTGTTGGCATCAGTGGTTGCCAACATCCTCTCAACACTAGCAAACTCCCCACTAGACTCCAAATCAATATTTGGGTCTGTGGCATTCATCACAGGTTTCTCCTTCGCTGTTCTGTTGGAAGGCCTTTTCCTGGACCTCTTCTTTGAACTCTCTAGTGAAAGATCCTCTGTCACAATATCTAGTGATTCTTGCTTGCCATGTATATCAGAATCAGCCTGAAGACTACTAGTGTTGTCCCGTTTAAGAAGGTCAGGGGCACCAGAAACTGAGGAAATGATCTGAGCAATGGACGCTAGTGGTGGAAGCTCCTTCACAGCAGCGGAGGAAGGTTTAGGAAGCAGTGGCTTTAAACGCAAGAGCCTTCCTGCAGCATTGGAGGACAAAGCAACAGGGACCTGGTAGCATCCAAGAGGTTCAGGCTTCTCATCAATAGACTTCTCGGCCTGAAGAGCTTGTGCAAGTATGCTAATGGATGACTGTTCTTTCTTAACCTCCCTTGGCAGTGTGGCCTCAATGTCTTGTTTAAGCTTCTTCACAGGATTCTTAGGAATAGAGAGATCAATTGGTTCCATGCTAGATTCATAAGAGACAGGTTCAGTTTTGATCCCAGGAGATCCACTCAGACTTCCAGCACTGCTGCTCCCACGGCTTTTGTTAGAGAAGTCCAGAGGTTGATCCATATCTATGCTGTAAAAGCTAAGGTCCTCAACTTTGATAGGCTGCACTACAGTGCTAGGAGAAACCCCATTGAGAGGAGAAGGGTTTGGGCTATTTTTGGTTGATGCAGCTAGAAGAGTGATTATGTGCTCTTCAAAATCCTGCTCTTGGACCTCTGGATGTTGTTTCAGAAGGTGATGGATACAGTTACGCTTTGCAAGGAAAGCTGCTCCACAACGCTTGCACTCAAAAGGCTTTCGCTGGCAGCCATTGTGTGTGCGTAAGTGTATCTGCAGGGCTCGGAAGGTCTTTAGATCCTCCCCGCAGAAGCGACAGGTAGTTTCACTCGTCTGCTCCAGCAGGTCTGCTGTGGATGAGGTAACATACTTAATGTTTTTCTCAATCTCTTTGCGATTGCTTTTCATGTGCTTTTTGCGAAGGTGTCGCTCACAGTTAGCCTTTACAGTAAATGGGTAATGACAGAGCCGGCAGACATAGGGACGCTCACCACTGTGTGTTCTCAAATGACGGATCAGCGTTGCTTTGTCTGGGGCAACATAGTCGCAGATATTGCATTGGTGGGGCAGGATGCCTAAATGATATCGCATATGTGCCTGCAGTACACCAGAAAATGCAAAGACCCGGTCACAAAATCTGCAGGGGTACGAGCCCTTTTGAGATGTTCCCTTCTTTCCAGTGGTCTCTTCTATATTTCCATTCTCCTGTTTGATGTGTCTTTCATCCATGTCCATTGGGGTATGGGCATCTCCCATGCAGTCGGCCTCCATTTGTATCCTCTCTGCCGAAGCGTGGTTGTTGGCAGAATTGGATGAGGAAGATGGGGAGAGGTCCTGAACTGTCTTGAGAGGATGGCTGGCAGGAGGTGGGAGGCTAGGGCTGATACAGCCCAGAGAAGCTTGCTGGGTATTCATTAGGGGTGGTGGAGTTGAAGCTACCAGACTGGTTCTGGGAGCCACCAATGGCTTTGGCTTGAGTGGAGGCATCTGCTTGTAGCCCGACTGCATGGCACTACAAGGCGCCTTAGATAAGGGTGGGAGCGTGATCTGGTTAGGGGCAGCAGAAGCTACTTTGATTATTTGCTGTATATCAGCGAGTTCCATGTTGGATTCACCAAAAACTGGCTTCACTACCATACCACCATCTGGCTGCACCAGAAAGCCAGTCTGAAAGGGCTGAAAGGATAGCAGTTTGAGAGCCTCTTGATGGGACAGACCATGAAGAGTCATCGGGTCTACAAGAGACGGGTTAACCCCACCCACAAGGACATCCTCCTGAGGTACAGAGGACTGATTCTGGTCCACGTGGATAACCCGAATGCTATCTAGCTTGGCCTGCTGAACATCCTCTTCT
This sequence comes from Carassius gibelio, assembly GCF_023724105.1. NCBI lineage: Eukaryota > Metazoa > Chordata > Actinopteri > Cypriniformes > Cyprinidae > Carassius > Carassius gibelio. The sequence continues at coordinate 18,442,250 of NC_068419.1, forward strand.
GAGGGGACAGGCTTGACCTGAGAGATGTGCTGCAAGCCCATGGAGTCCATGAAGCTATTTTTCTCAGGAGAGGGAGGCTCGTCTTTCGTAATTAAGGGTGAAGTTGTCTCTTGGGTGCAACTGGAAGTCTCATGTGAGGCTTTGTGCAAGTCCAGAGCCGAGCTGAGAGGGAATGCCTTATCGCATGTGTCACATACAAAACGATGGAATTTGCCAGTGCATCGTCTGAGGTTGGTTTCACACCAAATCTGTGGGTTTAAAATAAAATTTAAACTTAACAAAATTCTTCAGATATTACAGACAAGATAAAGAACTTTTACACATTGTGCAAAACTGCAAAGAATATTTGTCCATGGCTGTTACCTGGGCAATTTGCGGGAACTTCTGGCATGAAAAGTCAATGAAAGCCAGATCATTAAAGCCGAGAGGGATGGACGGGTTGTTCTGAATAAAGGGTCGTCCATCGGGGTCTGTGGGTAGCTGCTTATGGGTGGCTGCATTGTGGCGGAGCAAACTTCGGTGTGTCCGGAATGAGATGCAGCATAAATCACATCTAGGTATAAAAATACTAACGTGAGACGCTGATATCTAGAACATAGGTTATAAAAGAATCAATCCACATATTATATATGCAAATATGAAATAAATACAGCATGCAATCTACAGTGTACTTTTGAAACATCCACACAGGGAAAATAGAGTTGGGATTTCCTAAGTAAGAGCTGGAAAGTTGATGCTAACCACACCCTTGCACACAATAGCACTCTTTCTGTGTTTAAAGGGTGCTGGATAAGACAGCTGGCTAATGTCTGTGACGCTGTGCATTGGTCTTGTCACATGCCCTGCCTCTGATCATTGTGACGATGTGTCCATAGGGACGGTAAGCTGCTTTTATCTAAGCAGACAAAGACAATGCAATGTAAGGCATAGCATAGCAGCATATCCACCTATGCACATAATGCCTTGAAGTGAAAACAGGTTTAGGACCAATACTTAAGAATGGTTGAAAGTTTTGCATTAGAAAGCCATGAGAAGCAAATTTTTGTTTTCCTGCTACAAAGAGTTCAAGCACCGTTTAAATAATAATTAATAAATAATTAATTTAAATAACTGATGCTGTTATTTCTGCAGTGGCTTTAAACGTGGTCAATCCATCAGATTTCAGTGTTGGAACTGTTCATTTTAATATAGCACGTATGTATGGGAGTGTCCGTCTTACTTGGAAGGGCTGTTTGGGTAAGACAGATAACACGTCTGTATCTTAAAAAAGCATTATTGGGTCTTTTTGTATGCAGGTAGTGCTGCTTTTAGACCTCTTCAGAGTGGAACCCAATTCACAGCAGTCTACATCCTCTTAACTAGCACTCTTAGCTCTTGTGATTACACAGGATTAGTGCTGAATTTGCAGTACTTCCATACAACAATAACGCTGCTCTGAAACACAATCAGACGGGCCCTGCCAGCTTCCTTCTCCCAGAGACACGCCGTACAGCTATCCATTAACTAGAGGAGGTACGCCTCGGTTGGGTGACTTTGGAGAAACATTCTGCAGTCTCCTGACGTCTCCAGGGATACAGCTACACCCTTACACACATGCATGCATGCACACACTACTACAGAGATCTCCTGCAGAAAGCATCTTCCTGAAGTCTCCTCCTGTGTCTCATTAAATCCCCCCCCCAGCTACACAACTTCTGTGGTCCGTCCCCCCTCCATTTCCCCCCTTTCCTCTTTCGTGCCACTCCCTTGCCTTAAGCTTGGGGGCCACATGCGGGGGAGGGGGGAGGGAAGAACCTCTTAGGCCTCTCAGGAGTGGGAGGGGGACACGTCGACAGGATTACAGTCATTTAGGTTATGATCATTCTCAGCCAATAACATTTTAGCAAAACAAACATAGCTCCAAACTCGTAAGGTCCATAAGATAACAGATTTATATCTGAGCCAACCAAACGTGTTTTTTTACATGCATCACAATATAAAAGGCAAATTCCATTGAAACAAAATCCCTTTTCATAGTTTGTGAGCAAGAGGAGTTGCCCCGTCTGTAGTCGGATGTGTTAAATTATGAGTGTTCCAGCACAAAGCATGCCACTATATCTCCCAGCAACTGCAGGGATCCAGCCTAAAGCCTCAGCTACTGGCGTCTCCCTGCAATACAACTCGCACCTCGAACAAAGAGACAGCATTCCTGTCTGGGCTTAATGGACAGCTATAATATACTGATCGAAAAACTGAGTGTAGGAAGGACCAGAACTGTTCCAGTATCAAACCCTGCTGGTCAGTCCTGAATTAAACTCTTGTGTTTGTGTTGCAGTTTTTGAAAAAGCACTTTTCACTGAATCTAATTTTCTGATGTAGGGCTTTGTACCTCAGTGTATTGTCGGGATGGGTCTCCATGTGGGCATCAAACTCGTTTCTGCAGGTGAGGGTCTTGAAGCAGACAGGACAGGTCAAGACTTCATCCTGTCCTCTGTTCAAACTCTGCTCATCTACAACGCTATCCTCTCTGACCTGCGGCATACACATCACCGTCATCTATTTGTAGCCCAATTTTGAGAGCACCTCTTGGGGCACTGGGTAGGATAGTGGAACTACACTTACCTTTTTGCTGGTTGTCTCCTCGGTCTTCTCAGTGTCTTCATCGTGGCTTGGTTTGCGTTTCGCTGTAGATGTACGTCGTCGCTTATGTAGAGACAGAGTCGGACTGTTGGGGATGGAGCTGGCAGAGTCCTTCTCGTGGATCTTCATGTGTCTGAAAACAGACGATAGAGTGTGCTTTAAAACTGCATTTTATGCATTTACAAACAAGCATTCATCACAAATTATCTGTTCTTTGCAAAACACCCGGGCTCTACAAGGTTAATGGTTATGGAAGAATTTCTTGGGAAGGAGTTGCATCTTGAAGACATTTACAGATGCCTACCATGATGGATGAGCAGCTTATGGATAATATTCTAGAAATTAGGGTAGAGGAAACCCTGTTCATTCCTTTGGGAGCCAACAGAAAGGACTGTACTGGGACAATACTAATGGTCTGGAAACTCATGCAATTATCCCACAGCCTCTATATGTGCATATGTGAGTCCAAGATGGCGGGTAGAGATCAACGGAAAAGAGAGCGCTAATGTTGCATGAAGAGGGCCAGAAGTTGATCCTCTGTTATCCAAAGAGATCTTGAGGAAACCAATCAAGACAAGTAGGAACTGGAGGCCTAATAAAGATGAATGTTAGACAAGTAAAAGTTTGTTTCCCAAAATGTCACTCCTATACTATACCTATATGACCAATTATAGTTTGCATTTCAAATAAACCAAATCTGTTGGATTAATCCAGGAAGTGCTCTAACTGAGCTTTATATCTGGGGACCTATAAAACCTATTATTTCATAAAAGTACTTTGAAAGTGTACATGCATGTGCAAGTGTAAAAAGGTCAGACATCCCATGCTCTTGCAGGTCTCAGTTTTCACTCTGCATTCAGTGTTTATTAATAGCAGGCAGTATGTTGGACACCCGTGTGAGGACCTGACAGTCTGTTATATCTCTCTGCTCTGTGACCAATCACAGAAAACCAACACTGCCAAGTCAGCAAACTCTGATTGGATGGAAATCATCACCACAGTAACCTCACACAGGATGACAGCTTATCCTCTGAAAAATACTAATTAGCTGATTACTGCTAGTACTCAGTATTGGTATGACTGAATCATGCATATGTTTCTCAATTAATTGAAAAGGTAATGTGGCAGTAAAGTTTTTGCTAACTGCACTAGACTAAAGTTTGCTGTCCTTGAATGAAGGATGTCAGTGGACATTTCACGAGCAGCCTGGCTAATCTGTAAAGGATCATAAAACTTTTTGATGCATAAACAGGTTAATTCCATCCAATCCAAGCATTCCTCTGCAGTCCCGCAGAGCACAGACAGAGGGCACTGTGGGGTCAGAAAGTGTCCTCTCTTCCAAGCAATGTCAGAGCAAGGGCACACCCCCTGCAAACATGTGGCTGTTCAGTGGTGTAACTAAAACCTAAAGAGTTAAAGCAAATAAAAGCAGCCAATCAGAACGCACACTGACTTTCCTCTGTGAAGTTGAGATGGCAGTAGTGACTCCCTCCTCACGGCACCCATCTAACCATGTGATGCTTTAGCACAAGATGGATGCCTCTGTCTGTCAACTACATGGACCGCTTCCTTGGACATGCATGAGGCTTCAAAACCTTTAAAAGTAACTTTAAAGGTTACTTAAAAATCAGGTCTTAGACAGCATCTTGGACAAATCTAGAGACCAGAATAAAGGTCTGGGCTTAACTTGGTCCAGCTGACATTAGTAAGGCCAAGAGTTAAGTCATTTTTGACAGGAATGAAAACAAGACTTGTACATATGATTCAGGAACACATAGGGCCCTATGATTTCCATGATGTGGAAAACACGGATGGAATCACAGAATCATAAAAACGAAATGTACAGTATAATGCTGAATATCATGGAAGCTGCCAAATTTTTGCCTGATAAATCAAAAGTATCAATTTAAAAATCAATTTAACAAAAAAAAAAAAATTTGAGAAAAAATAAAACCGATTTCACAGGCCCCTAAAGTACACCCTAGTAACCATTATTAGTAAAACTATACTCATACAAAAACTATGGAAAAAATGTGATATTATCAGGACAGTAACAGCTGATGTAGTAAAACCAGATTCCCTTCACAGCCGCACATTTCATGCAAATCAAACTTTGCGTATTATTTCCAATTCCACCTGAATTCTACTTTAATTCTGCTTGCTACCAGATAACTGCAATTTACAGAGCGCTTATGCAAGGGGCCCTTAAGAGCCATCCACACACGCTGATCCCCCAAACGCACTTCACCATCAACCTTTCAAAGCTTGGGAGGAAGTTCGTGTTCACCCCCTCCATCAGCAAGGCCTGCTGGGAGAAGATACCATGACCAAAAATGGGGGAGGTGCTTTAAAGTCACTCTTGGCTTCCTGCAAAGGTCTCTCTCCTTAAACAGAGCGGACCAACCCCAGTGGTAGCACACGTATGAACACCAACATACACAAACAAACCAACGCCTTTTCATTTATCTTTGTGGTGCACTCATCCTCTGGGCGCAGGCGAAGGCAGGGTGAGGCCTGAGGGATGTAATCAACCAACAAGCTTTCACTTCTCTAAAAGCCCAACAAACATCTCTGAACGGTTCAGCTTCTTTTACAAACGGATGTGGACATCATATGTAACGGAACATATTCTGCACTCTCTGTGCTACAGATATAGAAGAAGCCAATGTACTCTCAGAATCTTGGGGGTGAACTTTTTTTGACAACCATCCAAAACACCCTAGCAAGCTGTATAGCAATGCACTAATAACTAACTTAAAACACCTTAACACCCCATCAGTCTCTGAGAACACCCTTGCAACTGCGTAGACATGGATTATAAACCATGTACGCACTAGGGGTGTGCACGCATAGTCGATTACTTTTAACCAAAATTGATTAACTTCTTACACCTCTGAAAAGAGTTGTGCAACATAACCAAGGCCTCATGGGTGGAAAAAAAGCTCAAAATACTCTCAAAATCGCATTATATCCCAATGTATAAGAGTCTCACTGAATCTTCCATTTTTTTATGTGCATGCTGTCTTGAGAATTGTTCCTGTTGTGCACATCAAAACTTTCAATCCAAGTGACACATTTTTGCTCCAGATTGCAAATCATTTTTAGTTTGAAACCCCTGACTGACCTGTGCATGTTGCCATTGGTGGTGAAGGTCTGATGGCACACAGAGCATTCGTAGGGTCTCTCTCCACTGTGCACTAGCATGTGACGATCCAGAGAGCTAGCCGAGCTCAGAGACTTCCCACAGATACTGCAAGAGTGGTCCGAAGCCCCGCTATTGGTGTTGTGCTGGAGAGAAGACATATGGGTCAGCTAGCTCAAGAAGTTAATTAACATTACAGGCCAAGCTCTACAATATATTGTCTAGTCTAAGTGGCTTCTGAAAATGCTCAAACATTCGGCCATCTTTGCTAACTTGTGCACAGACTTTAATTGAAGAGATCAGCAGATTTGCACCATTATACTGAAAAAGTGCGTGTTACCTGGCGGATGTGCATGGTGAGCTGGTGTTGGGTCTGAAAGCTCTTATCACACAGTGGACAGACGAGACTCCCGCTGTCATCTTTGGCTTCCTGAAACATATATGAGATGAACTGTGTGTAGTTATAAATCTCTAAAGCATACATGGAGCACTGTATTATACTGTGTGACAAAAGATGGTGTTTTAAAGCACTTTCCCATTCAAAATCTGGGGGATTTGTTTAAATGTTTTCTTCTGAACAACAAGGCTGCATTTATTTTATATTAAAAAACAAACAAAAAAATAACAAAACAGTGATATTGTGAAATATTTAAATAACTTTTCTCTATATTAATATATTTTAAAATGTAATTTCTGTGATGCTCCGCTGTATTTTCAGCATCATTCCTCCAGTCTTCAGTGTCACATGATCTTCAGAAGTCATGAAAATATGACGATTTACTGCTCAAGAAACATTTCTGATTATTATTATCAATGTTGAACACAGATTTGTGCTTATTTTTTTTGCAAACAATGATACTTTTTTCTTGATTCTTTGATGAATAGTTCAAAAGAACAACATTTATTTAAATTAGAACTCCTTTGTAACATTCTAAATGTCTTTACGGTCACTTCTGATCAATTTAGTTCTTCCTTGCTGAAATAAAGTATATAAAAAAATAAACTTTTGAACAGTAGGGAAAAGATGAGCCTCGAAGCTCATGAAATAAAAGCCACAAAACATTAGGAAAAAAATTAATAAAACAGCCATATTATCAGATTAAATAATAAACAAAAGCTTTTTTTTTAAATAAAATCTTCTGGTCATCACATTGAAGGAGCGTGGGTAAAAACACATGTGCTGGAGGCAGGGAACGAGGCCTTGTCTTCAACCTTGAATGTCTTGACAGAACAAGTTATATGTGAGATACTGAGCTAAATTGACTGTTAAATAAACACTTGCTCAATCCCAGCCACTGCTGCACGACCACTGAGCACAAACACTCTACTGTCACACATACACCACAGCAATACAGTTCACTTTTTTGTGCATGAATGCCATTTATTTTAATACGGACCACAGTTGTGAATCTGAAGACCTTCTGTTTATTACATTTGAATGTTTTCAAAAATATATGAAAATCTCTCTTCCTGCGCCTATGTTTTGTTTTGGAGTTTCGTGAAGAGCATCTAAAATAATAATAAAATAGATAATAAAGCTCATTCTGATTTTGATTCTTACAGTTTCCTCTTTCTCCTTGAGTGGAAATCTGTGTAAACCGACACTACACACACTGCCTTCCTCTCACTGCTGTTGATAGTACATCAGATCATTAAAGGGACAGTTCACCCAAAAATGAAAACTCCGTCATCATTTACTCGCTCTCGAGTTGGTCCAAACCTGTGTGAGTTTCTTCCTTCAGTTTCTGGTCCCCATTGATGCCAAACATCTGTTTGGTTACCCAGAATCATCAAAATACCTTTTTTTACCTTCAACATAAAAAAAGAGATTCATACAGGTTTGGAACAACTTGAATGATGACCCAACTTTCACTTTTGAGGAGAACGGTCCCTTTAACTGCAGACATTAGCAGCACTGTTCAGTGAGACCAGTTCCTGTCATAACAGATCTGATTCGGTCACATGACAGAATGCCTTGTATGCTTACTCATATGATGTCATAAAATAAATGTGTAGCTATCTCATAATATATATAAAGAAAAAAGAGAGCACACATGAGTCATCACAAGTCCAGCCCTAAATAGACGCCCATGTGATCTACAAACACCCAAGCAATTAAACTAGCCTGGAATCTTCAAAAACATCTCTAGGAAGAGAAGAGCACTTCCTTTTCCTCTGGTGGCATGCTGGCGTACGGCTTGTTTTCCTTCGGTGACTCTCTTGGCTTCAGTTCAAGACCAGTGAGCGCCAACGGCTCAAGCTGACAGTATTTACCATTCAGCATGTTATGAGGGGAAGTGTCATTCTCAGACAACACTTTGCTTTTTGACCATAAAGGGGAAATCGGATGGCCATTTTCCACAAGCTGATATGAGTCTTTAGGGTTTTAATGAAAATTCTGTAACATAGTTTGGTTAAAATTTCTCAATGGTAGTGTAAAACAACATTGTGTTTACCCCGTCAAAAACGGTTTTTTTTCCAGAGCAAGTTGTTTTCTTGCACACTGCTTTAAATGCTAATGAGCTATGCTGACTCCGCCCCTCTTTTGCAATCCGCTCTCTGAGGGACAGTCACTCAGGGCGGAGCTAATGTAAAACACCAGTGTCAATCAACAATCATGGGAGGGGCCTGTCTGTGTGACATCATACAGGCATCTGAGATCGGCTTGATTTGAGAAAGGGGAAATGATTTAACAAGATAAAAAAAAAAAAACACTGGGCGGATCTCTATCATTATCAGGGTGGTTGTGTACACACACTGCCAACACACATTTCAGTTCAAACAGCTTGTAAAAGTGCATGAGGCATCCGATGACCTCTTTAATTGGCAGGATAGTTTCGTCATAAGGAAGTCTCATTCATTTCATCGTCACAATTCATACTGACCTGCTTTAAAGTCTACAAGTCATAAATTGTTTTGAAACACTAACTACACTCTACCATTCAAATGTCTGGGGTCTGTAAGATCTATTTTTAAAGAAAATAATACCTTTATTTATTAAGGATATATTAAATAGATTTTTAAAAAAGTCTTCCTAAAATCTTGAAAACAATGTTTTACAAAATATAGCAGCACAACTGGTTTCAACACTGACAATCATAAATGTTTCTTAATTAAGCATCAAATCATCACATTAAAATGATTTCTGAAAAATCACGTGATGCTGAAGTCTGTAGTAACAATGATGCTAAAAAATAAAGCTTTGATCACAGGAACAAATTACATTTTAAAATGATATTATATCTTAATTGTAATAATGTTCCACAATATTTCTGTTTTTATTGTATATGTTTTCTCAAACCCATGCAATCTTGATGAACACAAGATGCTTCTTCAAAAAGCATAAAAAAAGACGTTTGTACTTTTGAAAAGTCGATTTCCTTGGATGATTCAAAAAGTGGATGTAAATGCTGTAAGGCATTCTGTTCTAGTGTTCTAGTTACAATTCATGGTGCACCTGAGCAAACACCTGTTAGTTTTGTCTGAACCTGTCTGTGCTCAGCGGTACCTGTCTGCAGTGTTCTGTGCTTTAGCTCGTCTTTTTATTCTCAGTTAATCCAGTAAATTACACAACGCGCTGTAAGCTTCTTTACTTTTTCCTCAAAAGGAGCGGAAGAGTGTCCTGAGAACAAGACTACAGCCTCTCCAGCTGAAAAGATCCCACACTCAGATTTCTATTCTGCTCTCTAGATATAACTCATGTCCTCCAGTGCAAGTCTATGAGATTTTAATACTTATATATATTATCCAAAAGGCAAAATTAAAATGTTTTTTTTTTTAAGTGGAAGGAACACATTTAAGGGGGTGTATGGTTTGGATCCAAAACTTCCCCCCGGAGTGTTAAGGGGTTAAAAGCGACACCTGTTGTCCCACACTGCAGTGTTAAGGGATGAATTGCATGCTCTAATGGGAGCCATGTGATGCAGCTGGGTGAACAAAAGGTGGATTGAAATGCCAGAAGACCATTTGTCACTTTCCGTTTTAAAAGCAGGATGCTGCATCCATAAAGTCCTTCCCACCTGTACTACTTTCCAACCACAATAACACACGTACTGTACTGTATATAAGCAGCAGCTATTCATTATTTAGAGCTGCATCCCAGTTAACTTTAATCTTAAATCTTTAGTGTGCAAAATCAGAATTAGAGTTATGCCATCTGCAAAATCTGCCTACTGTAGATGAGTTTTTAAATGCATTAAATTGAAATTAACTTTTAAGGTCATTATATAGCTAGATGTTACACAACCTTATTTGTATGCAACACAATTTTAGGAAGCAGTAATAAGCCACAATGGTGGACTTTTGTTTAATAGAAGTATGTGAATTGGAACGCATCCAAGGACATTGCCATGCCTCCTCTGATTGGTTTATTTGTGGACTGAGTCAGTACGACTTTGTTTTGCGATCAGTGTAAGACATTTCAGTGTTGAGTTTGGATCATAAATATATTTTGTGTTTTATAACCACAAATAGTTCTCGTTTCCAACCGCAAAATGACATCAGCACTGTCTCTGCTGCACAAAACACTAGGAAACATCTGCATTTAACTTTTACTTTACGGTTAATACATTTTAACAGCAGGTTTATGCATGTAATTCCATGTATATTTGCTATATAATAATCACATTAATTAAGTATGCATGTGATTTTCACTCTTATTCTTCGTAACCTCTTACCTGGGTCTTTCTTCCACTGCGGTTGGTGCTGGGGCTTTTGACGGACACCTTACTGGGCGTGGTGTGGGCGGAGTCTACGCTGCCGTTAAGCTGAGCTGCTTTCATCACAGTGCTCATCATGGATTTAATGGAAGACAGGTCCACCCCATCGGCTACCTCCATCTCTCCGTCTAATCTATTCTGTCCGTTCTCCCATTCATTTGCTTCCTCCTCTACACTGGTAGATCTCTCTGTGGATGTTTTCATTTCTTTGTATTACTTTAATGAACGATAGAATGGCAGTTAGAAAGATAGTGACAGACAGTGCAACAGACAGAAAGATAGAACAAATGATGGATGGATAGAACGATAGATGGGTAGAAAAACAGATAGATCTAAATCAGTGTTGCCAAGTCTGCATGTTTTCCGTGGAATAGGTCTACTTTAACACTGTTGCCGGCGGTTGTTGCAACCCCAATAACTTGATATTCAACCCCTGGAATGCTAATCACTGCCAAAAAACTCATTTTTAACCAGGGAACCCCCTTCGAAACATGATTGGGCTAGTTTTGAGTAGCAATTGGGCGGGATTTGTTGTGAAAACCTGGCAACCCTGATCTATAGATGAACAGATAGAATGATAGACGCAACAATGATAAATAGGTGGATAGAGCAAAAGATAGAAGTAACAATAGATAGAAAGATTGATAGGGTGAAAGAATGGACAATGGATGGATAGATGGACTGAGCGATGGATGGATGAATGGATGGATGGATGGATGGATGGAATGAACAATGGACTGACAGAGAGATGGAGAGTAAAAGTTATAGAATGAATGACAGATGAATAGAAAGAATGATGGGTTAATAGATCAGTATATAGAACAATAAACAAAACAAAGATGGATAGAATGGTGAACAATAGATGGAAAGATAGATTTTAGAGTGATACATACAAGTAATGATGGATAGAACAGTAGCTGATAAATTGATCAATAGATAAAACCATCAATAGGATGATAGATGGATAGAAGAAATGACAGATAAAAAGTGCAGAGCAATGGAACGAACAATGGGTGGATGGAAAGATAGATAGATGATAGAGTGAAAGAAAGTGATATGTTAAATGCCCTATAGGACAACTGATGGATGATTGATGGATAGAACTCATAATGGATCAATAGATAGATAGACAGAAAGACAGATTTTTACCTGTGTGCGTTGTTTGTGTTCCTTTGGGGGCGGGGCTCTGGCGTGCATCACTTTGCTCCGCCTCCTCCCTAGTGAGAGTTCTTGCCTCCTCTGTTGAATTTTCCATAACTATGAATAAAAAAATAAAAAAAGATATTCAAATATACCAAGAATGCTTTGAGTGCACTGGAAGAACAGCTTGTATCTTATAGTAACTTGACATTCATTCTAAGTTTCTTTCTGTACTCTCTTTCTACCAAAGGTTAAGAAAAAATCTGAGATCTGATTGGCTGAAACAACTGGTAACATCATAGGTGTGGCCTATGTAGCCATGATTGGTTTCATCCAATTTTTGGACGACTACAGACGACCACACAGGAAAATCCTTGCTTTGGTGGGCGCCAGCATGGCAGATGGCTGTAGATGCTAATCTGGATGAGTGTGGGGGTGGGGGGGGGGGGTCTAAGCGCTACATTTAAGAGGGGTTCATTGCTGAGAGGTGATGATGGGAGATGCTTGAGGTACATCGACCTAAAAAGCAGAACTCTAAGTGCTGATTATGATTTAATAAGTGTGCTAATGACTTAAAGAGATTGATAATGTGTTCTACGAGGGAGGGAGAGTTGGAACGGTTGTCAAGAGGAAGGACGGAAAGGATTTGGGAGGGGAAAAAGATGGAGAAAAGAACGAGATTTTCTAATTGCCATTTCCCATCCGCAGCCACACAGGAAGCTCCTCTGCGGTCTGGGCCGCTTCCTCTTTTGGAGCGAGGATAAGGGAATGTGTGTCTGGGTGTGTGACGAGGCTGTTGCTGGCTGGACCAAAACAACATGGTAGATATGATCAGGGGGCCAACAAGAGACACTTCACATACGCCTTGTAGCCAAATGGAGGTAAACCAAATTCCTCCAGAAACAGCCTGCGAGCCGAGTACTGAATGCACTCGACGTATCACCCTGTGGCCTGTGTAGTAGGAGAAAAACAGTAGTACGTCTCAATGCGTAGTTTTCTTGAAAACAACAGATGAATGGATTACTATCCTGGTGAAAAAAATACACTAGCGTGTATTTGAAATCCATTTACTTTTTGCAAAGTATATTATAAATACATTTACATATTTATGTTAATAAAATCAGTAAAACGTTTTACGAAGATAAAAGGCATCTTATAGAAGCCATAAACAAGCATCTCATCAAAGCTCTCATTAGACAAGATAAGGCCGTTCCTCTGATAGGATGTTTGCATGATGGGCGGGGGGGCATTTTAGCAGGAAAATGAACAATTGATGAATGTGGTGGCAGACAAACTAGTAATATGAATCAAAGAGAAAACCAGAAAGATGCTGGAAGAAGTGAACGTTGAGAAGGGAAAACCTGTATTGGGGTGTGGAAAGTGGAGTAAGAGACTTCTGTTGATGATTAGAGGTAGAAAGACGAGGGATTACACAACAGCAGGGCAGGTTTCGAGTTGTGCAAGGATTTGGGGTGGGGGTTTGGGCCGAGAGTGAGCGAGAGAGAGCTGTACTCGTCATGAGTTTCTCTCTCTTTTGCCGGGAGAGATAGTGAGGGTGGAGGGAGTCGGGGGGCTGCTGTTACTACATCTGTTCCCAACCATCACTCTCACTTTCCTGCACACACACACACACACACACACACACACACACGACAGAAAGAGCTTCTTGCACATCCTTGTTAAAACAAGTCAAACAAAAGACAAACGGTGGGAAAGCAGAGGTGATGTTGGTAGACTCTGAAGAGAGAATATGTTATGGGTGTGCTGGCGTGTGTTCGTATATAAGCCGTATGTGAGCTTTTTGAGAGTTTGTGTGTCATTCAGAAGCACACAAGAGTGGAAAAGTCCTCACACGGTGCCAAACCGAGCAAGCAAGAATGCCTCTGCTGTTTTTCTCTCAGTGTCTCTCCATCTTGTTTCGTCTCCCATCTGTCCCTCCACTGCTTTTCCTCACTCATCCTACATAAACATCTTCAAATATCCTCTGAAATATTCAAAAATGTGAAAGCTAATCTCCGAAAAGTTGCGTAAAACAAACAAAACTACTTTAAAATGGTAGGAATTGTGCTAATCAAAATTAGTAAACTGACTGCATTTCTTTGCAACCAAAACTGTTGCACAACAGGGTGTCAGATGGAATAAGCCACTGGCTTTAACCACTGGAAAAATCTTAAATGACGCATTAAATATGGTCACACTTTATTCTCACTACTAATAAACCATTAACTATGACTTTTGCCAAAAAAAAGTCCTAATTTGCTGCTTATTTATTGTTAGTAAGGTAGTTGTTAAGTTTAGGTATTAGGGATGTTGAACAGGGATGTTAATATGTTAATAATAAGTAAGCTAATAAGAAACTAGTTTATAGTGAAAATTGGTTTTTATACTAAAGTGTTACCTAAAATATTTACTAAACTAATACACTAAGCATTCAAATGATTATAGCTATTTCTGCAAGTGTGCATTCACGCAGGCCTTGCACTACATTGATGCTAGCAGATATATTCATTTTGACACCATTACATTCAAATCAGTCTAAACCAGACTTTTTAAAACAAAAGCTTTAAAATAAGCTATTGATTCACCCCAACCGTAATTTAATTATTTTAATATTACTTCTAATTAATTTAGTCATTTAATCTATGAACACTACTAAATTTTATGAAGAAAGAAAGAAAGAAAGAAAAAGCAGAGAGCCACTAGTTTAACATTTAAGAGGAACACATTCATAATGCTACACAAATGACCAATCAGTGAAACAAAAAGTTGGTTTCAGCTCAAAATTTCTAACTATCAATGGCTTGTCATTCCTTCTACTTAAGCATGAGAAACACATATGATGCTGCCAAGTCTGGATAGCACCTGATTATTTATTAGAGAAGCTTTCCTAATCTAAATTGACCTTAAAACTTGGGCCTGAAGCCAAAGCATCCACTCAAACCACAATGCTGCTAATGTAAGATTTGGTCAAAAACCCTGGCAACTTTGTAAGATACCAACAGTCCTAGCTTACATTCGGTAGGAACTCTTGTAAAGGAGTTGGCCGGGCTTCAGGGATGCAAATGACAGAGTTGGGTGGGATGCGCCTGCGAGGATGGCTCTCAGACAACAGCTCTGAGCCAAACAGCCAAAAATGACACGTGCACTTCAAAAGCAAACAGATACAGAGCGACCGCAGCAATGATTCTCAGTTACCTGGTGGGAAGAGGTCTTGAATGGCTTTAATAAAGTGAAAGGAGAGGATAAGGTTTGAAAAAGGGACTAGTTTGCTGAGGACAGGTCTGCAGCGAGGCAAGGGGGTTGTGACAGCAGTAAATCCAGTGGCCACATGTTGGCTGTTTATTACAGCCTCCAGTGTCTTCCTTGACTTCACAGCACTCAAAAGGAAACGGGAGAAATCCAGAGTCTCATGTGTGAAATAAGTATTAGCTAACACACACAACTCCTGTACGCTTTCTGCCCAAAGCTCTCGGTGCAAAAGAAGAGTTTGATGGTAGCTGTTCACAGTGTTGGGGAGTAACTGGTTACATGTAACAGAATTACATAAATTAATTACTAAATGTAACCAATCCGTTACAGTTTCTGAGAAAATCTGTGCAATTAAGATACAGTCGCTTATGAAAATGTTAATGATTACAAAGGGGGTTTCTTTCTTTCTGATTTCTTTCTTTCCAAAACTTCATCAACTGCTCTAAAATATAAGACACAAATCTTTTGACGAGTTTAGGACACAATAACAGTTTTACTTTCGATTTCGGTTTGTGTATATGCTTTATCTTTTACAATTAACGTTTGTGTCATAACTAGGGAAAAAGTAAAAAGAGGTACTAAAGTCTGAATTTGTGGTGGCTGTGTTTTAAAATGAGATGATTATAATCTCAATTCAAGTGATTAAATATTCTGTAAATCTGACAGTAGTGTCGAGTCCTATTGAAAGATTCAATCTGCCCGCTTTAAAGGCTTCACAATGATTAACAGTTGAAAACATTCATTGGAAATTTAGAAAAGCCCTTTGCATCTCTTCTCTCTAACTCGTATGTTTGAGTGACTCCGAGCGACTGGGGCCCTTCCTCCACCCTTCCATGTCCTGACTTGCCAGACCGAGCAACACAAAACCTCACAAACAAATGACGAAGTCGGTGAATTCAGTCACCAGTTTATGGACTCCTGAACTTTTCACGTTCGGTCTCTCTAACTCTGGCAAAGACCAGGGCATCATTAGAGCACTGTGTTTACAAAGACTGAGAGAAAGGTGGACAGAGTGGAAGGAATATCACTAGTGCTCACGTAAGTCACACATTGGAAAGTCATTCACCCTGGAGTTGACTGTTAGGTATTACACAAGCGATGGCTCAGAGGGGAATGAGACTCTGAACTTTACGTAATGGCCTGCTGAACTAGCATTGCGCTTGAGGCAAAACACAACGGGACGTTATAAACCCCATTTAAAGTCAAAAGAAAGTCCTGAGGCACAACATTCTCCTCGGTAGAGTGTATTGCATGGCCATCCACTATGAAAATCACCACAATCAGCCAAATCCTGTAACCTGATCCACAAGAACAGTGAGTTTCCGAGACCATTAAAAGCACGAATTAAGTGTGTCCTGTTAAAGTTGGTATTAATGGACCTTTTGATTGTGTTTTTTGGTATCTGCTGTTTTTGTAGGGCTGAAATATTGAGCCAACACTGCAAGTCAATCAAGTTTATAACAGATGCACTTTAGATGCAAATTAATAAACAGATGAAAGGATGAGGAGGTCTCTAGACTTGTTTTAGGCAACGGTCACATTGACTTTCCTCTGATGCTACGATGGTCGTGATATGTCATGATGGTCTGCATTGTCTTTTTTAAAAACTTAAATTCAACACATAACAAATAATAATAATAATAATACATCTAAAATGTAAAAACGTGCAATCTACTCCACTACTGCAGTTCTACATTTGTGTTCTTTTAATTCAGTTAGGAGGTCATGCTGTGTCGTATCGATCTGCTGTCGGTCACATGGTGTCACGTGATGTGGATTCACAGGTCAGAGTTCACCAAGTTTAAACTTTGGAACGAAGCGAAATGCTAAACTTTTCACATGGGCTTGTGTTTCCGGTGTGAAGCATTCGTATGTGTATGAATGGAAGTCACGAGAACGAAAAGTGTAGTGTGACCTGTCCTTTAGTACCCATGTTTGTCACCAGGTTTCCAATTAAGATTAATAAGACCTAGATTTTCTTCCCTTTTGGTTCAATATGAATTGGTTTCAATGTTGACTTGCTTTTAAAGTAGCAAGTCTTTTCCATAATTTACTGATAACTGATAACAGAAAATACACAATTAATGAGAGCACCGGTCCTGTGTGCTCCATTGCAGCATGTTGTAATGAGTCTGTATCTGTTTGGAAGACATGTTCAGGTTTATAGAGGAGGTGAGGATGGGTTTCTGGCATTTTTCAGATGTTAATTTTCATTTTATTTTTAGGTGTTAAAGAGAGTAACCCGGACTAACCACAGAACTACCGTACCACATATTTAATCCATCATAATTCTGCAATTAGTTTCATATGACCTAAACAGTCTAATCTAGAAGTGTGAGAAAACAGACCTCTTATTAAATACTTCCTCTACAAAATCAGTTCACTGCACCAAGAGCAGAACAGAAACAGATATGCTAAGCAAAAATATAAAAACGGGTGGCTGAGCACAAACACACACTAACACATGCATCAGAAGCATGACATTTTTCAATATAAAACAAGCCTGTTATTGTCTTCTGATACTCAGAATGTACCGTAAGGCTCAGTTGTTTTAATGCAACGTTTACCACAAGCTGAAGTCTTTTTGTGCAGCTGTTGTTTACGGTGAAATCCCGGTATCTCCCTCATCTCTGCAGCCACTCAAACTGGTTTTCTGTGGATGACAGACGGAGGCCTCGGGCCCACACAACCATGCGTCAGCACCAGCTCAACGTCCTATCAAACACCCGACTAAAACAACACATCGTACCATGTTGGTAAAGTCTCACAGAGCAGAAAAGGCGACATCTTTTGGTTGATTTAAGTGCGTTACTGACATTATCTTGGTCACATCTAATGCATTTTGTTATCATTGTTACATGCCGGTGTGTGATAAATGGTTTAGTCCTGTTCTGTGACTTTTTCGACAGATGCGCCACAAGTCTGAGCACGGGAGACTGCAGGCGCTCAATAGAGCGGCTTGAGCAACAGGCCATGACTCACAGGAGTCAGTTATCTGAAACTAAGCATGCTCCTATGAATAGATGTCAGTCTGAGCACATCTAACATCCCTATGAACTGAACTCCATATTGGCGCAAAAAAGATAATAATAAAGTTGTGGGAGCAGATGAATGGCAGTCAAAGGCCATCTTGGCTAGTATTTTATTTAGTGTAGAAGAATCATACTTTGACCTAGACAACAGCTGTTTTACAGAACAGAATGTTGACCTTTGACCCTGCTACCTGAGAACACCTCAGAACGAGAAATGGAAAAGTAGTTAACTCTCATTTAGACTCGACAAACTGTTCAATGAACCACCGAGATGAACATTAGTTCATGCAATAGTTAAAATTAAATAATATTTTTTTTACAGAATGTATTAATCTTGGTTAATAATTTATATATTTTAACATTTTTCAAATTATACATTGTATAAAATAAACCAAATGAATTAATATAATGTGGACAAACATTATTATAATTCACAACTGTATATAATCAGTTATCATTAACTTACATTAATAAATGGTATAAAAGTAGTACCTTATGCATTAACTTAACAGAAGTTAATTTTGTTAATGCTTTACAATAAGGAATCTTTTGTTTTAACTAACATGAGCGATATATTTTGTACAATGATTGATCAGTTAATAGTTTGCTCATGTTAGTGCAGTATTAATGTGAATCAGTTCTAGTTAACTGTTAATGTTAACAAACTAAACCTTACTGTAACCTTGTGTGTCACCACAATGGTAGTCTCTATCTTTATCTTTGACGTTCTTTTATTATCATCAATGCCTGTACTGATGACACAAGTCTACTTCCATTTAGTCTTGAGTCTAGCCCTTGCCTGGCATTTTGTCTTCACATCAATTCACATTCTTCTTCTACAAAGCAACAAACACAAATACATTTCTCAGATTCTTCCTGCATCTCGATGCAAAGTCATTCCATAACCGCCCTACCTGAACCGAAAACGTCTCGTGTTTGCAGCACAAGACGACGCAACAGATTCCAGCTTCATGCAGCGGACGTTAGCCTGTATATGAAGTGCATGTGACGTCTGGAGATCCCAGAGCAGATCGAAAGTTCAAGCTTAAAGGTTCCTGTGCAAAATAAACTGTGACTTGACATCTGTTTTGTTCACCTTACTCTTAATCTGCATACATGGCTGGCTTCACTGTTTTTGCAGTAATGGGCCGCATGCACACTGCAGAAGCTGAATTTGATGAATGACAGAGCAAAGGATGTGTGGCATACTGTGAAGTATGAGTTTGGCTGTGATTGTAAAACGGCGAGGATGAATAGACATGTGGATGAAAGGATGAAATAAAAGAAGGAGAGATAAAACTCAAAGTTTCAAGGTGAAACTTGTGGGCGGGACTTGAGAAGCAGGCCAGGCATCCATGCTGCATGTGCAAACAGTGAGGATGCTCGCGCGGACAGACAGCCTCGGCTCGGACCGGACGGTGAGGTATATTTACCCGTCCTCAGACGAGGTTGTGTTATTCTGCTGCCGTTCTGGGTTTGAAGAGGGATCGCAGTGCACCTCGTGTGTCAGCAACCACTGCTCACACTGCAGGGAGACCACAAACATGAGTTTAATATGCATGCCTATGAACACACACACACACACATACACACACACTTTCTTTCAGGATGAGACTTTCGACCTTGTTATAAAGTAATAAAAGCATTGCAAAATCTGCTGTGTTGAATCATAGCCCTATGAAACGATCCGTTCGTACAGACAAGCTGGATCTCAGCGGCTGGAGTTTGACCTGCAGTCGTAGTACAATTTAACTCGCATCAGAAAGGCTGCTCTGAATCAAAACAAGCTTGTAGTTCAGGTTCTAGAAATCACCCTTGATGTGTTTGTTTAGAAAATACTTCAGCCCAGTTAAAACTATATACAGCAGAAATCTGTCGGTTGCTGTGAATGTCTGAGTAATAATTCTACTTTGGATAAAAACAGCCAGTGTGGTACAATCAATGATTCAATCGATACTGAAATCCTCGACTGAATCATTCAAAGCTGTTAATGAATCAACATCTGACTCACTTATCGACTTCGTTTCAAGTGATGCATAATGTATAGGTTTGTGAAATGACATTATAGGTTTGCTTTAAATATTTTCAAAATCATTCTTCCATAAAAATGTAAATATAGTGATATAACACTACCATTTGAAGTTTTTTTTAAAAGAAAATAATTTTCTTCAGCATGGATTCATTTAATTGACTAATTGACTGGGCCTCTTGCCCAGCAATTTTATTATTTTAAATTGTAATATTTTACAACATTATTAATTATTTAAACATTCAAAACAATAAAAAAAAAAGTGTGAACCCCTGCTTTTGCACATTATTTTTTATCTAGAGTTCTTAAGAATATTGAAACATTTTCTTTTTTTTTTTGCGTATACACCCCATTTCTATTTACTTATGTGAAAATGCTGTAAGCTATTAATATGAGTAGACCAGAGTAGATTTCTTTTTTACTTGCAGTTGCTAAAAATATAAACAGAAAGCTTGCTAAATTACCTGTTTGTTAGAAGACTGGTATTTTCTTATAGTGTAGTTATGTTTCTGACATTTCCTAATGTTTTACACAAATTCTGCTGATTTTCCCCAAAAACCAGGACAAGAAAACTTTGCATACTCTGTCTAATAAACACAATAAGGAGTCGTTCAGCATCACTTGTTGCATCGCTAATCACTGATTGGCCCGTTTAACGTCTGTTAGCCGTCCGCAGACAGAATGGAGGGATACAGAGATGCACAGATGAAGAGGAGGAGAGACTTACATAGCTTTATCCTCTTTGTGCAGGAGCTTTTCAAAAGAGGAGACGTGGAGAGGGGGTGATGGAGCGTGTGTCTTTAAATTAGAGAGAGGGAGAGGGGGACGTAACTGACTGAAGACAGATGACCATAAAAAGTTCACAGGAAACTTCTCCGTTGGTGGTGGGGGATGGAGACAAGATGGAGAGACGAGTGAAGGAGAGATGGAGGATGGGATGAGAGAGACAGGACAGAGATTATCAGATTAGCGGCTGGTAAATCTGTCTAATTGAGAGGCAGGTATAATGGCCTGCTGGAGGAGACATTTTCGCCACGCCTGTGTGTGTGTGTGTGTGTGTGTGTGTGTGTGTGTGTGTGTGGAGTTTAAGCTCTGTCCCCATCAAACACACCCATCTTGCGTGTCTTCTCCCACGTTACACTGCTCTGATGATGATGACAGGACACTGACTGTGTTCAGCGACTGTTATTGGCTTTAGTGTGAATCACACAGCAGTCAGAGAAAAGGAGACAAAGTGAGGAATACATCAGAAAATGAACAGATTGGTTTTACACAGCCAGCATCCCTGATGCATTAGCACAGTGATTTAACAAATTTTTTTTTTTTTTAAAGTATAGTACATTTGTAGGAAAGTTGCATCCATATTACACCCAAGTCTCTGTAAAAGAGATTCCGCTCATCTTTTAATGCACATTTTGGGATAAAATTGCAAATTTGCATTTAAACTTAGTTTATGGTTACACATTTAGCAAATGCACTACCCTTGATAAGATTAGGGTCAGTATGATGACAAGGATGCATAAAACTGATCAAACGTTACGTGACTGTAACATATTTAGTAAGTTTACACAATTTTTTATTTTAAAGAAATCGACATTTATATTCATATAAAAATATGAAGCAGCACAAATTGTTTTCAACATTGATAACAGTTAATGTTTCTTGAGCAGCAAATAAACATATTAGAATGATTTGTGTAGAAAAAAATTATAGTTTTGTTTAAAATGCAGATTTTCCAGCATAGGAATTTTTGCTGTATTTCAAACTAAATCAATGCAGCCTTTTTGTCTTCTTAAAAAAAATTAGAAATCTCACCAATGGTAGTGTAGATTCATATCGCATCAAAATAGTCATGTGATTGTGTATCAGTCTTGTGACTTAATCTCCCATCATTACTCAAGTACAAAATTATGCCACTAAGTTTAATGCTATGGTTATAGAGTTTGTTTAAAACCTCAAGTATGAGCACCAGGTATAGTGACACATTCTCCGCAAACAACTAATTAGATGAGTCACTCGATTCAGACTTTTACAAATAGTTTGTTGAAAAAAAGTTAAAGCAGTCAAAAAAAAAAAAAAAGAGAGATTCCCTGCGATGGACCACAATTAACTGCTGCAAGTTGCATTTCATTCTTTCGTGCCAGGAAACGGTTTAATTTTGGCTAAATTTAATGTTTAATTAGTGCAGGTATGGGCTACATCCATTTTTGGGTTAAACCTGTTTGTGTATGCACACTATGTGATTACCTCCGCCTCCGTGTGTGTGTGTGTGTGTGTGAAAGAATGCTACTGCTCTGTTTCAGGCTGGATGACAGGCACAGACAAGTGCAGGAACCAACGTATTTGAGAGCAGTTAGCGCGCTGAGATAGCGCTGCTTTCTGCCTAGCACATCACCCCTCAATATCAGTTACAATAGCGAGAGGCCAAGATAAAAACCTGTGAAAGACAGACAGGAGATGGGACCTGACGCAAAGAGAGGAAAGTATAGAGTTTAAAAGAAAGGGTTGAAAAAAAAAAACTGATGAATGAAAGGAGCATGTTAGGTGGCGCAGATAAAGAAAGAGCAAGGTGAGAATCTGGACAAACGGGACGGGCCAGTTTGCTCGTTTGCTGCTGAAAGAGCGCACAGAGTTAACTGCTCTCTCCCTGGCTTGTTTGCTTTGTTTCTACTAAACACCAGAGACACTGAGGGGAAGAGAGGGGGCGGAGGACGGGAGTTACCAGAACCAGCACCACCCTGAGGTCTCGTATCCTTATCAATGCAAACCGTACACACCAGGGCTGATACTAATTACAGCAGTTAGACTATGCCACAAAAGACAAGCATTTGACACCAAGTCCTACTCGAACAAAACCTACACTCTTGAGAATATTTTTTCAGAATATATATTTATTGGGGTTGAGTTTGTGAGCATTGCCATCAGAAGTGGGACTTATGCCAAAAGGGTCATGTGGAGATGTAATTTCACAGCCGACACAATGCAATAATACCATCCCATTATATACTTGAAACACATTCTTATTCTGATGAGGTGTAATTGACCTCCAGTACTCAAGGGGGTTGATGTGTCGTATTATATTTATAGTAAGATTCCTAAATAATAAAGGTTTAACAATCTTCAAACAATTGGTAGGTAAAAAAAAGCCTTGGATAAAAGCGTCTGCTAAATGTATAAATGTATTAATGATAATGCCATGACTCAAAAAGCATGACCATAGAAGAAGACAGTTTGTACTAATGTCTGTTACAAAACCTCTTGTGTCAACGTATCGAATGCAACACATACTTGCTTCAAAGAATGCAATGGTATTACCATGATAATAAAGTACAATGTACCATGCTTCAATGTCCAAAGAAACATGGTGATACCAAAAATTATGTTACATTTCTTGTACAAGTGAGGGGTGAAAGCACCCCTCAGGATGTTTCTCAATCATTCAGCAGAAGTGCCGGCAATGCACTCAAAAGCAAAGACATAGCGAATTGAAATCATCTGACCAGCCATTGTGTGGCAACATGTGGAAACTCCAGTGAGGTTTGAGTTCCTTTTACAGATGATGGTTTATATTAGAGCAGAACAGAGAATAGCATTTGCCCATCAAACCAAAGAAGGCAAAAGCAGACACGTCACAAGCCCCAGTAATCTTCTCAGCAACGAAAATCCTTATTCACGATTTTCTGCTTCCCAGGCAAATTTGCAAAGATGTTGACATCAACCACTGACAAGACGGCACATCCAGTTTTGTCTGGTGACTGATTGTTCATGGTAACACGACTAACAATAAGAAAGAAGAAACTATGAATGTAAAAAGGTGACATATCAAAGGAGCAACTTTGGGTTCAGCTTTGAATAAAATAAGGGATTCTGCAATGAAGTTGTGGCATTGGTCTGTGTGATCGACTGTTTTACTCTTAAACATAATTCAACACCTGAGTCAAGCATACATCATAACAGGCAACATGCTAAACTGCGCAGGAAGTGGCTTTCATTTCCAAATTAACCCTGGCTGCTTCGCCTTAGGGCGAGCTTGCTTCATGCAAACAAGCTCTGTATCTGTGCGAGCATCTCAGATGCACTAAACATGTTCAAAGCCTCCAAATCATAAAACACATAGCCTTTTCTTGCTCAATGGCTTTAAGACAGATCCTTGAAGGGTTGCAAGGACGCACTGGAAGATTTGGTGCACATGTGCTCTTTGGATGCTTTAAGGGGGTTGGGGGACCTCTAGTCCCAGCTGTGGCACAGGCTCGGTAGTTCCTGGCTCTTCAGAGATTAATAGATGATGTAAACAAGCATGCAAATTGAGGGGTGATTGGCAAAGGACGACTTAGCTGTAAAGCCTCACAGGTGCCTGCGACAGGGACAAGTCTTAGACCCTTCGTTCTTGCAGACAGCAGGCATTTATTTGGGTCTGAAGGACACATATGGTGCCTTGGATTGGCCAGACTTCACAGTGGGGTACTGCGAGAGCAGTCGACTGCTCACATGAGCGAAGTCTGAGAACAGGACTGCCTTGCATTCAGGCTCATCTCCATATCCATGCAAATATGCATGGGCGGAAAGAGAAAGAACTGCATTCTCTCACAAAAAAAAGAGGTTGGGTTTGCAGAGATAGAGTTCTTGTAAGCGAAGACAGACGCTGGCTCATGCCCGGTTTCTGTGGAGAGCTGTGGTGTGAGTTACAGAGGGGTGCAGATGTAGGGTCCATGCTGACAGATCAGTGTGCCATTGACAGCTGCCTGGAAAAAGCATACACTGTCCACCCTCATTACAGATGGTGTGTGTGTGTGTGTGTGTGTGTGTGTGTGTGTGTGTACAAGCGCTCTCAAAGAATATCGCTGTACCCACCAGTCCGTCTAAGACAGGCCAGCCATTTCAGAACACTTCCTTGATATAGAAACAAGAGCCATGAATGAAAAGAATCACAATGATGCAAGACTACATGGGGACGTTCATCCCAGGCTTACTCTGGTTAAACAGTGCGTGAGGTGTATAGGACTGGGTGAAAGGAGGATCTGCGAATCTAATCTCCTTCCCTCCTGTTGTTCTTGTTGTTGTGATCGCTCCTTTATTTAGCAGACATGTTCCTGCAGGAAGACCAAGAGATCTTTCCCTTGTCCGACTTGCTAAGATGACATTCTCTCTGACTGGCTTCGACTGCGATCCGTGGATATAAAGACATTTGCTTTGTGCAACTGCAACAGTTTTTAATTTGAGTGATTAAAGGTCTAGATTTTGTACTCAAGTTTTTTTCTTCAATTTTGTTTCATGGGCAAAACTGGAACTTTAGATTCATCCATGGAAAAAGAATCATCTTGGGAAGCAGTCACATGGGAATTCCTCTTATCTCCCGCCCACTTTCCCCCATTCCCCCCTCTCGCCAGAGCTAGTCGGGGTGGCCCATGCCGTTCTCCTTTGACAGTTGTCTATCTGTGCAACAAATGGAACATTCATCGAGGGGCAGCAGTGACAGCTCAGCTCCATAAATCCAGAGGCACACAGAGGGCTCTCCAAACCTCACCGAGTACATGGCTCACGTCAGTTTTTACTGTCTTTTAGATGTACAACTCACATCTACCACTGATCAACTTTTCTTTGAAGATCATTGGTGATAATAAAGGATACAATCAACAACTGGAAGCACATAAAGAATGTTCAATGCATGCCTAAAACTGATTTTAAGTCCAATTAATTCAGAATTCAGAGCGGGAACATTCAATTTAAAACACATCAAGTCCTTAAAAATCTACTTTCAAAAAGTTTAGAAAAGCATTTATACTATTGTCAACAAAGATATTAAATTGATATAATGTGGCATAACCACCAAGTAAAAATGTAAAAGCAAAAACTATTTTGGGGTATTGTGCACATTAGTCGGCATGAATGAAAGTGGCCTATTTTTAATGAATCTAAAAAGCCGCAGAAGGACTGAAGGTTTGGCTTATAAAGTGGTGTTAGCTGAACTGTGCTTTACAATAAAAGTATAAAGATGCTTCTGATAACCATCTCTCTTTCATGCACCGTTGAGGTGCAGGCGTGGCCGCTGGTTTCATGAAGTAGACTCTAAATTCACTGTACACCTGAGAACACAAAGAAACCAGGAGTAGGAAGAGGAGGAGGAGGTGCGTGGGGGTACCTCCAGGCATTTTTCAGTCCTGGTAAACCGGCAAGCTCCTACAAGCCATCCTGAAAAAAGAGGCCCACGATGCTGTGCACACACATCCTGAAACTGATCTGAGTGAATGCGCCATTCCTGCAAAGGGATTCCCTCACAACTGCATGAAACAGCACTCAAGGCGAACAAAATAGCAAAAAACAACATCAATTATTATTCTGAAAAAGTTGTGCAAACAGATCAGATTGTGATGAATGTAAAATAAAACATAAAAAAGAAAACTATTATTGTGAGTGCAGATCATAATTTCTTTGGAAAAAAAAAACAGATTAATGCACCAAAATAAAAATCAAGTGACAGAAGAGTGCAGTGCAAATGGCGTCAATGAACAAATCCGACTTAAACATTCTGTAGAGCATTTTAGTTTTACAGAAGTGAGAACAGTTTGAGTCACTGTAAATAATGTGCTAGCCAGTCAGTTTTTGAGGCTGGCGAGCTGCCACGGAGGGTTCTCCATCATTTATTTGGAAGACTAAGAGAAGGAAAACCACTGGAGGGGTGTTTGACAGAGAACTAGGCAGATATGCCTCTTACGGCATGCTATAATAGAGCTCTTTGTGAAGCCAAGAAGAATACAGCCTTCATCGAGCTGATGCTGAGAACATCTCTCTGTGTCTCATACGTGCACACATAAACAGACATGCAGTGACCACACATGATTTCTAGCCGTCAAGGCTGCCTTTTCCCTCCCATGAAAAAGAAGTTTGTTGGGTGAAAAAATCTAAAGCAAGATTTGTGAATGCTCTTATTGGACCCAGTTCTATTGGCGATGTTATCGTCAGTCATTGTGCATTACCTCACTCGCTCTTTTTTCACTCATTCACTCTATCATTTCTGCACCTCCCCTCCCGCCCCCTTTTGGCTTGTTGCAACATTACATGTCCTAAACTCCAGAGCAAGGATGCAGGCTAAAGTACAAGGCCAAAACATCAGCCAACTGGGGCTGTGACGTCCGTCAGCCACCCACTTTAAAAGCTCCGCCCCCAAAAGCCAACCCATGTGACTCAATTCAGCCAATCGCGCCCGGTCTGCCAGCTGTTTGCTATTGCCGTTCGTCTGAGTGACAACCAGGCTGGTGGTTGCAGCAGGGGTCATCCATCACACTCCAGTGTGTGCTGACGCGCAGGGCTTCTCGGCTGAGCCGAAGCGACTCCCTAGCATCACATCACGTACAACCCCCCTCCCCTGCCTGAAATAAGAGTCACATTGTTTTTTCCCTTTCGTACTGCTCCAGAGTCACTGTGCAGGGCTCTCTCTACATAGGCGTCTGCCCGAGGACGTGCTCCTACAAGGGAGTGATTCATCTAGAATGGGGGGGTGGAGGCGCTGGAACTTCATAGGAGAATTCGCTGGCCCGAGAGCGTCAAAGTCACAATTCTTTTCCTAAATGTGGCAGCTTGGTGTTTAGCATCAGTCTGACCATCCTATAAAAGGCTGCACAGCCATCTACAAAGAAAGAGCAAACCAAAAGCGAGAACTTTATGTGAGCGGATTCAATTCATTCAGTGCATCTTGCTGTAATCACTAGCCTAAACGCCATTCTACACAAGAAAAGGGGTCAATTAAGCTTTTACCAAAAGCACCAAAACTGAAAAAGGTAAACGTATGTACAGAGTAGTCCGTATACGTGACATGATTGAAATCAAAGCTTTTTCACACCTAGATTTTAGCTAGTCAATGTGATCATTTAGCATAACTCTGCAAACAGACCTGCGGTATGAAAAACTGTATTTACTGTTATATAACTGTATGCAATTATATTTTACAGTACTTATAGTGTGTTTTACACAGCCTTTTGTGGTTTAGTCTTTGTGAAAAGACATTTCACAATCAGACTTAATTAGATTTTTTACTGTAATGCTGGTGAAAACCATAATTAAATATCATGTTATTTTGAGCTCCAATCCTTCTACATTATGTAGCAGTTTTAATTGTGGTTTTAAATACTTTAATTCTTACAGAGAGTGTCAGCTTAAAAAAAAAAAAGGATGTTACTACTCACGTACTATCCTGATACGCATTTAAACGATTATGTAAAACTCAAAAGACTCAATTTGGGAGTGGAGTACACAAATGTACAATGTTATCCACTAGACATCACAACATGCTGTTATTCATGCTTGTATTGTCCTTTAAGTTACAATTAGCTTGAAACCACCTTTAAATGACGAATCTGAATGACATCAGCCGGTACAGAAATGAAAGAAAGTACACAAGCCCAGCAGCAGTCAAAGGACGGGTGGTCATTACAGACCAATCTCTTTTGTGATTCCATGACAGTCTGTTGAGGCGTTAGGGCACCAGCATCTCAGCTGCAGGGCCGCAAAGGCCTCATTTCCATCTCTATAGGCTCCTAAATGTTTGCCCACACATTGATTAAGAGTGTCCCATCAGACGTAAGGCGGCACCAGAGTGGGTACAGATTGTTGGGTGGGTGACAGCCCCCTACATTGTGAGGTCCCGAAAGGATAAATGGGGTTAAAACATGCAGGGACAATTACAAGCTTCAAACAAAGGCGAGCAGGCTTAACCGAAATGGTCACATGACTCAATGGAAAAAGTTCTGGTTTCCTCCACTGATTTTGAACTCTAAACACTTTTTTCTTGGCGAGAGGTTCTTAGAGAATGACCTGATCAAGTATTTAATGTTCACCTCTAACAAAAGAGCCAAATTAGCAGAAATGAGGAGAGCTTTTCCTGTCTGGCAAATATTGAAACCATTTCGGCCTACTTCACTAGTTCTGATGAAGAATCCCTCACATGTAGAACAATAGTTATCATAATTATGAGAACCTGAAAAAACATCCAATATCCACCATTTCCTGTTCTGCAGAGGTTTCACAGACTCACACATAGCCTTGTGGGATAGGCCATTTCCTCAGCAAGCAATGAAACACGAGGTTGAATCACAAACACAGACGTGCGGCTCGAAAGTGACCAAACGCCATCCTGACATCATCAGGAGAGGATTTAAATGAAGTAACACCTGAAGTCTGGGATCAAATCTATGGTGATCTAGAAGCCAAAACAACACAAAAGTGCAACAAATCTTGTGAGAATAATCAGGTTTTCTATTCTGGTGGTCAACTTCTTTGTAAGTTTCTCTATAACTTCTCAGCAGCCTTGCTCAAAGACTATGGCAGAATGAACTGAGAGCAATCTAGGAGAAGACATTACAGGGACACTTCCCATTTTATGACTAGTTACGCAACACTGATTGAGACAAAACAGGCGTTTTGCACATCAAACACCAAGGGCGCATGAAGGACTCTTCATTCAAATGAGGATGTTTTATGTTTTTGAGCTTGATGTGCTGAAGATTTGGACTGTCTGTGAATATCTGCATGAGATTCAAAAGCTTTATGTAATTCCTAAACTCATCAATTTCAACTTGCACAACCACAAAATACAGGCTTGCAGTAACCATAACCTGTGAGGATGAGTGAAGCAGCCATTTTGTCAGAGCCCTGACGTGCATTTTGTAAAGTCTGTACTTTCATACGGACCCTTGCTCTGGTCTTCCCATGAGCCAATCAACAGCCTGGTTATCTTCTTTGCTCTCTGATTAAGTTTATTATTGCCTCTGCTCTACTTTTCCCCCAGCACTTTGTAACAAAGTTCACAAGTGGAGTCCTAGCTCCCTGGTTAATGATAACACTCCTTGGATAGACGAGTTTTGTGAGATGCTCCAGATGGAGAGTAGATGTGTCCACATGGTTTTCTGATGACAAACTCTAATGAAGATGCTTTGAAAAAAAAATGGTAAAAGTAAAAAAAATAAAAAAATACACATTTAAGACCCTGTTTTTTTTTTCTTCTATTTAGCAAATTATTTGTTAATATTTGTCTGGTTTCCATTTTAATGGTTTCATTAAGTTGTAATAATCGAAAGCATTTCTAATTAATTGATATATATATATATATATATATATATATATATATATATATATATATATATAAAAACTATTTTTATTATAACTATATTTTTTTATATATTTATCCCCAGAAATACTGTGTTACGCATTTACATTTTTCTGCCAAATAAATTCTGGTAATTTATTTCAATTTCTAAAAAAATTCCTAAAAAATTTTTTTAATAATTATTATAAGTATTAATGCCATCATTACATTAAGTAATATATTTGTCACAGTTTATTCAAGTTAACCAAACTTTTATTTTAATGGGTTGCTGTGAAGACCTAATTTTCTGTTTTAAGTTTCCGTTTGCATATAATAATGACAATAGTTTTTCTCAGAAAAAAATGGTAAAATGCTCATGAAGTGACTAGAGAATATGTTTGTGTTCACGTACTCACATACTGAGGAGGCGGAGACTGTAAACACTGCAAGAGTCACAGGCGCTTCGATTGTGTGTTGTAAACAAAACAATGCATCTGTGCCATTCATTCACAAAGAGACACAGAACACAGGTTCATATTTAAATGGCATTTTGTGGCGTAATATTCACAGACACTAGTCCATATTTTGTTTTCACTTAACTGTACTGACCTACTTTTAATTTATCCATCCAAAATATAGCAGATTCCGTGACATTCCACGTTATACAGTACATTCCGTTTTTATGACTGGATTCCGTGATTCCATCCGCATCATAGGGCCCTACAATAAGACTGGTTCCCAACTGGTTCTCCTGAATCTCATGAAAAACATGAAAAACTCTTGAAATGTCGAAGCAAAAGAAAGTTTTAATAAGTTCTAATTTAGGACCACCGAGAATTGCAGAAAATCCCTGATGGTCATATAACGGGTTTCTAAATATATCGTCTTATTTTTGGAGATTGGAACGTTTACATTCCGGATTCATCTTCATGGTTTTTAACACTTCTTCTGGGTGGGTCCCTCAGAAACATCCAAGCGTGCAGGCTCCCTGTGAAGTAGGTGTTGAAGGAGGGCAGTGTTTCTGTCTGTTCATTGTGTACACAGCCCCTGATGGTAAAGACCAGGTTTCAGGAGAAGAATGAACCCTGCTCGCCGTCTTTTGTGGCGTCTCCTCAGGGGCGCGTCAGCAGAGCCTGCCCCATTGACTCCTTGTTTCCCGAGGGAGCTAGACGGTGTACCATTAACCCCACACCAGCGAACCAGACACACCTTTACCTTTAACCTTTCACAGCCCAAAAACTGGGCTTGCGCGCCCTAGACCTCTCTAACCCAACCCCCCACACATCATTTCAGCCGGCTCCATCACAAAGACGCATTTATTTTGGAAACAGTAGCCAGCATATCAGCATCTCCTATCTTTTCTAATGCTGATGTCCCTAAACAGAAGGAGCGTGTCCTGGTGCTATTTCAAAATGTCTGTGCTCTCATGGAGGAGTGTGATGATTCTGTCAAGGTTTTAGGATTGATTCTGGGGGATTTTTCTGAGTGGACTGGGTGTGGCTTTCAAAAAGAACTCTTCGGTATCGATGCTTGCTTAATAACACTGACACGCATCTTAGTCAGACCGTCCTGTCTGGAAACGTCTGGTGGAAATGGTGGTTTCAAAGTCAAATGTGACCAATCGTTTTGTCTGAACTTGAGGGTGCAAGACCAGTTTTATTAAAGAAAGTGTGAGCCTGGAATGCTGGTGGAGTTTTAAAGCCTTGAGTTCTTCCTCCCTTCCTCGACTTCCCTCACTCAGCGGGTCTCCGCCTCCATCCCAAGGCCATTCCAGTAATCTCATCCTCCCTGCCCCCCTACACTCATAGCAGCTGTGCAAAGGATGCTCTCTCTCAGGTGGAGGCCCATGTGTTTGCACAAGAGATTGCAAGAAGGTGTGTGTCTGACTTCTTTACGAGTCTGAGGTTCGGCAGGACTAGGGGCATTCGCTCCAGTCTCTGTGGATACGAGGTGTGTCCTGTGTTTGCTGAACAAACAACTGTACCTTTTCAGCTCATGAGCAGAGATGGCAGGAGATTGTGTGTATGTGTATGTGTGTGTTTGGATGAAAATGGGAATGTGTAAGGTTCGGTTTTTAAAAGGGGGGGGGGGTGACTGGGAATGTTGTTATGAACTTGAATTGTCCATTTCTTATCCATAACTGCATAAACAGTGACAGGGACGCTTGATTACTTGAGTTCAACAAGGAGGGACTTCCAAAAAGAACCAGGGATGGACTGAAATGTTTTAATGCAACACATGGCACTGCACTTTAGTGAAGAAGAGCAAAACTCACTGCTATGCCATGGTGTCGTGATGCAGTGAATTTAGTTTTTACTAAATTTTTTTATTAAATTTGGTAATTTGGATAATTCTAGTGCATTCAGTCAAAATGCATATCTTTAGAGAAGTGCTGATTAAACACCGATTTTGAACCTTCAAAACTTTTATTTTGCCATTTCAGCTAATAAATTTAGGTTCATCACTAGGTGTTTTAGGTTTTTGCTCATGTTGCTATCTGCTAATAATTCCACATCTCACACCACTAAATTTAAAGCATGGCTTTACAAGGATAAAAAAGGTGGAGATATGTTTTTTTTTTAATTAACGATTTTAAAGTGTTGAATATATAAAATAAAAAAGGAATGTATCTGCTTGTCAAGTCAGACATCACACATCAGTTTCTGTTTCCATAATTTCTGTAATCCTGTTTTTTAAAATACATGTAAAAAACATTTTATATTTTCATTATTTACTTTAGTACAATGACAATATAAATTAACATTTAATATGGAAAAACATATTTCCTAAATGTTAATATTTACCCATCTTCCAGAGTGTAAAGGAGCAACACAATAATGACCATAAACAGATCTGCTCAACATGTTTGCCAAGCTGCATCCCAGGATTACATCTTTTCCCATCATGCACTGCGGCCGCCAGGTAACATGTCATTAGGGCAGCTCACCCTGGCGGTCTATATTTGTTACCAGTTGAGTGGCAGACCAGCGCAGCAGACAGGAACAAACAAACAACTCTTGGCTTTCGATTAGCACCTGATATAAGAACACCAGATCTGCACTGTTTACACAAAGGCCTGTCTGCATGTCCTCAAACGCAGAACGTGCGACGAAGCAACCCTTTTTCTCCAGCTCAATATGACGATTACTGCAACTGTATCATTAGCTTGCTCTCTCCCTCACACGTAATTAGACAGAAACTGGTTGTGCGATGCTGCTGGCCTCTCTTTTTCTTTCTGCAACCACTCACGTCTTGTCTGTTCCACCCTTTCTTCCCTCCCTCCCTCCCTCTTTTTCTCTCTCAGCCAGCTCCACTGAGCAACAAGTGCTGCCTGCGAGTACCACCCTCCCCCTCGTCCCAGCCTCCAGAAGATATCGCAAATCCTGCGAGCAACTGCCAGCTGACAAAACTGTTTAGTCAGCAAGAGAGAGAGAGAGAGAGAGAGAGAGAGAGAGAGAGAGAACGAGCCGTACATCAGATTTAAACACTTATCTTGAGGAAACAACAAGTTAAAAAAAAGTTATAAAAGTGAGGCTAGTGTAATCAAAGCCACTAGCGGGCCTACACTGCAAAAAAAAATTCTATGCAATTCTTTGCAAAATCTTACTTAGTATTTTTGTCGTAGTATCTTTTGTCTAAAAAAATATCTAAAGATTCTTAAATTAAGATGCATTTACTACATAAGCAAAACTACATTAGATATTAAGTATTGCAAAAAACTAACAAAATTGATCAATTTTGATTAAAATAAGTAAAAATATCTGCCAGTGGGATAAGTAAAATAATCTCAAATTAGACTAAATATCTTGCATCTAGTAAATGCATCTTAATCTACAAACAAGACTAAAATACTAAGCTTTTTTGCACTGTATCCGTTGAGCCGTCTGAATCTCTGAGAGGGAAAACAGTCGTGCAACTAACTCGCTATTGTTCGAACACTTCCTTCATCTCTTCCCCCTCCACCTCAGAGAAGAGGCGAGTTTCACTTCCTGTCTTTCCTCTCATCTCCTCCTCTCAGCTTGCTACAGCTCCCTTTTTTCCCTTCCCTGCCCTGTCCTCTCCTCCTTTGTGACATTCTTTCACATCGGTGATAGCCGTTGGGTTAGACTTTGAACTCTTGGCAAATAAAACATTATTTGCTGGTTGGAGCGGCTCGGGGGAGAAGCGGGGAAAGGTGATGAGACGGGCTCCAGCCTTATGGCCCATTAGCCTGAGGACTAGTTAACATGGCAGATGATTGGGTCAGTGCTTCTTAACAATCCTACAGCTAGAGTTTAAAAGCAAGATGAACAATCAGTTTCATCTAAACAATCATCTGCTAGCTCTTCAGCAGCTTCACTGTTTCTGAACCAAACGTGTTTTTCATGTTTTCACAGCCAAAGATAAATGCTGCCTGTGTGGGCCAAGACAACTCCTGCAGTCAGAGAGGATTGGTTGAATTTTTGAGGTTAAGCCTTCAATCCCATATATGACACATCCAGGCTGTTTAACAATAATGAACCGCGGTGAGAAGGAGGTAGTAAAGCAGCATTCATGAAACGTCTGCATTCTTCTTACTGCGTTAACAAACAGTAGGCAATGAGGGACTTCGAGCAGGACAACCACAAATATAGCCGAGGCTGAAGTGTCAGCACCCAACACTATTCTAGTACAGACCTCCAGACAGAAGCACACCTGTGTCGCTCCGAAATAAACCACTCGTTTCAATAAAACACCAGTTAATCTGTGTGCTAATGAAATCAACACAACTCTTTAACAATTAAACCCACAACTCTGCATCTCTAACTAATTGCTGCAACTGAATATCCAGTTCTTTACAAGCAAGTTAATTAAAACAGAGTCCTAATTTTTTTATGGATAAACTCCTGATTTGTGAAAACAACTTGTGAAATACACCTTAGGGCTCTTTTTCCTCCATCTCTCACTCAAAGCTGTTCCCCCGCTGTGTTCCTGTCTCTGCTATATGCCTCACGGAGGGATGGAATATAATCTTATCTAAAAAAAGGCAGGCTAAATATAGCTTGGGAGCCAAAGGGCCAACCCATCATGCCCTAGGGCCAAAAGCAGGTCCCTTTCCATCAGGTTGCTCTTTTTCTCTATCAGGTCTCATTTAGACTTCAATAGCATTAAAAACACTAAAATGCGCAGCAAGACATCTTGAATGTATGGATGAAGAATGCATAAACCAGGTAACATTAGTACCTATACAAGATGTGATATTTCACATGCACCTTGTGCAATAACTGGGATCAATTATTCACAAGGCATTTCAAGTAGGACAGTTCAATCAAAGATTGAAAATCAAATGAAATGAAATGTAAATCTGAGAACGTCAGTGATGCAAAGCAGAGCTGTAAAGTGTTTATCATTTGGCAGACACAACCGAGGCCTGCTGTGTAGGTATCTTGGGATTTACTATAATGAATTTAGATAATGTCAATACCCAGGACTCTAACTGAGACACGAGGGAGGGTGATATACTTTTAATTAGCACTAGAAAAAAATCCCAAGGGGGACTGAACACCAGATTTCCAAATGTTTGAGAATGCATGAACAATGCATTCGGTATGAAACATCTAAATGCATTTAAAAACACCAAATACAAAATGGATTGGTTTTTATTCACTGGTAGCTAAAGTAGAATAAAGTATAAACTTTTAGCATCAATATTGGTTTCCTTTGGGTTTTAACTCATTATATACTGCTTGTAAAAACACTAGGCACTTCATAAACTCCAAAATATATATATTATATTGCGTTAATACAACTGCATGCATTAGAATTTTAGATTGTGCCATTAAAAAATAAAAAAGAACAAAAATGAGAGCAAACTTTCCTATTAGCCTTAGCCAAAGAGGAAACAAACAAAACTACAAGGAAACATCCTCCTTCTTTAGCCACAACACCATCAAGCTTATCCTTTAAGACCTCCATATGGTCCTACTCATAACACGTCCGGTCTCTGCCATACTCTGACATCACTGATTTGAGAGAAAAGCACAGAAAATGTGCTTCGTAAATACATCAGTTGGGGCTTTTATTTTAAGGGATGGCATAAGATCTTATATTTAGAGACAGAGATGATGTCCGTGTAGACTCTGCTCGTCTCCAGGGTTGAGTTTCCTAATGGAATGTGAACTGCTCATCCAGATCAGTCCTCTCTTCCCTGCCTTAAAAAAAAAAAAAGGCTAGAGGAAACTTCTTTATTTGCCACGACCCCAAAACTAGTTTTGGTCATCTAATGTGATTGGTTGA
Organism: Carassius gibelio; assembly: GCF_023724105.1. Classification (NCBI taxonomy): domain Eukaryota; kingdom Metazoa; phylum Chordata; class Actinopteri; order Cypriniformes; family Cyprinidae; genus Carassius; species Carassius gibelio. The sequence continues at coordinate 18,478,512 of NC_068419.1, forward strand.
GCAGTACTGGGACTTTGCAATCCTTGAACCACTCCAGACGAGAGTGTGAAGTGGAACCGGAGCGTGGAATGGGTTTTTACTGGAGGAGAGCACAATGGAAAACCCGGAGTGGAGCTGGAGACAAGGGATTAAAGAAATCTCTCAGTCTTTTTGCTGGCGACACTCAAAACTAGATGCTTCGGCTTCATTTTGGAAATATTGCTGCCATGGAAAAATTAGTTCCTTTTAATATTGATTTTGTTATTACTACAACATATCACAAATTCAAGAAGGAAACAGAACCTGGAAGTAGTCAGAAAAAAAAAAAAGAAGAATTACTTTATATTGTGAACAATAAACCTAAATAACTATATTCAAACATTAATTTCTATCAACTTGGTACCACAGCTAAATATGAAGAAACTGATTAATGCCATTCGCTTCAGACTTGCTTTCCGCTCACTGATTTCTATATACAGATTATAGATAAATTATGATATTATCTATACATTTCTGCAATGTCAAATCAACCTGCACCTTCACAACTTCCCAATTTCATCAAGAATTCAGAGTTTCCCACTAGTAAATACGACTTGTCTTCAGTCATCATGATAATTTCCACTCAAACAAATATATCCAAAAACTAGCCTGCTTGTCTGAAATGTATATTAGTCATGGAGTATCATACATAAACAATCCTGTTGTAGTATTTTATCGATGACCCCTAGAGGCCTTGTGCCTAACCTTGCTTAAATACTAATAAAGCAAGACACTCTCGACTATAACCAGAAATGAGTATCATCTTAAAGACACCGTGGAGGAGGATGCACTGAATGAATCTGCCACGTTTCCCTCCGTCTCTCCTCAGTTTCTGCCTAGCAACCATGATCTAATCCATCCTCCATTCCTTCAGTACGACAGAACTTACAGAAACCACAGATCAACGACCTTTCGTCTTTACTTTGACGGGGCAGATCTTAACGAGTCCCAAACCAGCGAGTAAACAATGTGACAGAATCACGAAACGCTTTCCAACCGACGTTACTTCACTCGAGTTACCTCAGAAACTACCTGAGCTGATTCGCGATCCAAAACAGGCCATCTTTAAAGAGATACACTGTGTTTGTGAACTTTGTGGCGCAACAGGTGGTTGTCGAACTAGACCAAACGTAGAAAAAACGAACTAAATGAACTTAAACACATCAAAAACGCCTGTTGATAGTCGACATCGATCGAGGTGATGCTCCGCAGCGTTAGCTTAACGCTAGCTAACCGCCGCAGACTTTGAACCCCATCACCGCTCGAAACTACTTCCAAACAGCTTAAAAAAGTTAGTAAAGATAGCCACAAAGTTGTGTGCGCAGAAACAAGTCGATGTCTTAAAGAAACTGCGTTGTTTGGGCATCAGGTCTCTCCTCACGCGACGAGGAAGCTGAAGTTGGGGGGTGGGAAGTGTCCTCTTAACTTTCCCACTAACTCCAACATGAAGTTACGATAAAACCTCAAATAAACACACAAAAGAGGCCCAAGAGAGATAGTTTAGGAGAGCCGTGTGACTTACGTTTGACTTTGTTGGGGTTGGGTTGCTTTCGCCGAGACATGATGATGATGATGATGATGATGATAGTGATGATGATGAGCTGAGGAGAGAGAGAAAGAGAAGAAGAAGAACAGAAAGAAGCTGCTAAAGTTGTTCCGGAGAGGAATCAAGATGGCGTTTGTAAAAGATGTGCAAAGTTCGTCAACTTTGCGTTTGAGTTCCCCACTTCTCCCAGATTCCCCCCCACGCCGAGATGCTTCAGGGAGGAGAGAGGAACACACTCATGACCGCGCGCTCTCGCTCGATCTCTCTCTCTCTCTCTCTCTCTCTCTCTCTCTCTCTCTAAAGCTGATCAGTAAGGCGGAGTCACGTGATGCTCCTGCTCTAGTCTCCAAGGGGACGCGCGCTCCTGAAGCTGCAGACACACACACACACACACACACACACACACACACACTCCGCTCTTTCACAAACACTGCAAAAGCAATACTAAAAACACATAAAAGTGCACTATATCTGTGTTGACATTGTGTTATGCGAACAGGAAGTCACAAAAAATATTTCAAAACAATAAATACAAAGTAACTAAAGAAAGGAAAATGGGATGTAAAATAATGTTATATAAATATCAATTAAAAATATAAATATTAATAGTAGCAGATGTAAATAGGCAAACTACCTGCATGAACATTATCCCACATGGTTAGGAAGATTAACAAGTATGATTCAATAATTAATAATTAAAATATAATAATATTAAGATAAGTTACTACTACTACTGTTATTAAAATCTAATAAAATAATAATCATAGTCAGTAATAAAAAAAATGGTGAGTAAAAATGTAAACAATAAAGAAATAGGCTATGATTATTATTAAATAAAATGAATAGCAATAGTTAATCTTGGCCAGTTATAATTATTCACATTATAAATCAAATATAAACAAAACTGATTGTTATTTTGTTGTTATTATTGATATAAAATGAAAATTAAGAATTTATTTGAAAATGAACATGACAACGTTAATTAAAAATTAAAGAACACTAGAACGCTTGAAGTAAGTGATATTTTATAGTTCAGTGTTTTATTGGTATGACAAGTACTTTAACAACAAATAAAAAAACAAAAAGACACAAAATACACAGTAAATGAAAAATGGGGAAGAAAAAATAAAATAAATTAACATTAATAAAACTTCACATTAAGAAAGTTTTCAGTGTGGCATGCAACAGACTGTACTGAGAACTACGTTAATTAACTTCAGATGGCAGAAGAGATATTGTATGATGACTGTATTTTGCAGGGTTTAATCATCTGTAGGGCTGGTTTAAGCAGTGATCTCCTGGTGCTGATCGCAGGGTGTTAGACCCTCCTCGTCCAGCTCAGACTCATCAGACTGGACAAACCTGCCCCGCGGCACCCAGCCAGCATCTTCCGCTGTGATACTGGATATTATAATTGATCCACTACTGAGAACTTCTGATCAGTCACTACACAGAACTCCAGCTGTGTCCACTGCTCATATTAAACTAAAAACACTGTCTGGCATCTCCACAGTGGCTGTCTCCGTCTAGTTCTGGATGTATCGGTTAAGGAGGTCTTGTACGGGTCAATGAATAACCTGTTTAGGGCATTTATCATTCCCTCCCAAAGTTTGCATGGCTGTTGAGTGTTCAAGTCATGCATCTTTGCAGAACACCACCAAAAGTGAAATAACTTCAAATATGTTCATGTTATATGTTTGTTTCATTCATTATCATGCAAACTACATCTAAGTGTTGCACGTTGGGTTTAAAGCCCGTTCTGAAAGGCCTACAGATCTACTCCAGAGTAAGACCTCAGTCTCCAAACTAGCCGAAACTTGAGAGTGATGTTATTTATTGACCGTTACCTAGGCATCCGAATGCAACCCTGTTGCTAGGGAACAACCCTTCACGGCAACAAAAGGTTTCCTTTATCCTCTGTGAACGAGTCTGAAAGAGTACCTCAGCAGCGGCGCGGTCTGAAGACATCCCACAATGCCCTGCAGGCCGCTGCATCACAACACACGGCATGATATATGATATTATCTCTCACTGCATCCAAATGGTGCTCTTTCCTCAATTTGAAATAGAAAACATCTTAATCAGATCATTAGGGATGCTCCTGGACTAAGCTGCAGCACACAACATACTGAACGTCTCATGCTAGCGGATTACAAAATATGCTTGGTTAAAGGGAATTATACACGGATTCAGAGCAATAACTGTCCAAATTTGGCAAAACCAGAATAAAAGCAATCAAATTTGAGACGTTTTTTAAATAAGCACGTTGCAGAGTTCGCATTTGTCATATTTTTATTGCTTTATTTTGTTACTGTGAGCCTGAGGAATTCATTCGGTTATCTGTTTATAAATAAACAACATTAATGATGTACTGACTAAATATATTCACATTTATCAGCCATTGAAACATCTGTCATATAGATACAGAATACCTTTGCTAAGGATGTTTGAAGCTTTATAAAGACACTGTTATAAAAAAATATACTTAGTAAACATACTCTTACCAACTAACTTGTTCATTTGCTTATCTAGCTAGAAAATATAGTATAAGAATATTTTACTAACATTTATGTTATAATGTTTTTTCTTGGTTATATGAATGTTGAGGGAACATTCTATTCTATAGGTTTGAAAAGATTGTGAGAATGTTACGTTTGAATGTTCTCTGAACATTCTGAAAGAAGTAATAATAAAAATAGATTCACATCAAATATAAACTATATCATTTTTTGTGCTAACATCACTGGAATAACATTTGTTAGATGTCTAATGTCTTTCAGTGGCTCTAAACTTCTTTTTGAACTTTCTAGCTAGCTTTGACAAAATAGAATAAAAGCCTGACTTTGTATTACGGATCGAAACGGATGATGAAACAGCTCGTCTTTCAAGCGCAGAAATAACTAATTGAATTTCCCAAACTGGGTTTACATGTTCATTTTCTCAGAAAGTGCACGGTTTACTGAAGTATAAGCATGTGATGTATAACTCAGAAGGATTATGCAATGCTTTTTCCGGGCTTTGGGGATGGAAGTTCTGGTCTGTATGAAGTGAAATGTATGTGAAATAGAGAAGGAGGCAGATTAATCTCTGAGGAAGAGAGAAGACACGGGCATACGGACACTTCAACCAGACCTGCCTCTTTAATATTTCATGTGTACATTAGGACTGTGTGTCTCTAGATTATCAGGTCCCATCACTCCAGATGAATGGAAGGTATGTGATGAATGTGTGTGCTGTCATTATGAATGGGCAAACACTTTGTATTTGCTTGTGTTGCTTGCAATTAAATATGGTGTCTAATATCTTGTGCAATTGAAAAAAGTTCCACTTTTCACTTCTTCATTCAGTAGGCCGATACATTAACTTAGTTTCAGTACGTTCTTGAGACAAAATCTAGAATGATATAACAAACGAAAGTGATTTTCGAGAGGACATGAAGTCGATGCAGTGCATCTGTCTGTGAGAGGATGAGAGTGCAGCAGCAGAACAGGGTCAGAAGAGATGATGGCGCCATCTACTGGTGACAGACAGAACTGCGCTGTGATACATTTGAACTTGTGAGACTTGTGTGTGAATACTTTTGCTGTGTTATTTTAGCATCATTCAGATACTATAATACTTTGTATTCACATTTTGAATAATTAAAAAAATAAGTTTAAGGTATTATTCAAATGTAATATTTTTTTATGATAGTGCATTAGTTTTTATTAATTCTAAATTTCAGGCTTTCTAGGAAGGAAAATTTCCACTGCAGTTTTATTTCCACTGTAATTCATAACGCTTGTTGTTGTTTTTCTATGATGGAAATCTTTAACATTTGTGGATTTTTTTATTTTATTTTATAATTTATTTTATTTTTTATTAATTATAGCTGGACATTTTAGGTCTTTTTTTTCTTTGGCTAATTTCATAGCTGGACATTTTAGGTCTCCTAAAAGAAATTAATAAATAATATTTTCAAGGAAATTCCAGCTTGTTTGAAAATGAAACATAATAAAGATATGTTTCTTTATTTTATTGACAGTCTCATACTGTATTTCAATCATGCTTTTCACTGAAAATGTCCTCCGTAGTTTCAGGAGAAAAAGTTTTTTTTGTTTTTTTTTACTAAAATAATTTTCACAAAATAAATATTGAATCTAGATATTTTGTTCACTGCTTTTTTACATCCCTTTTTTTCTGTTTGCATTTTGTTTTTAATGGATTCTTATAGTTTTAAAAGAGCAATGGTCTGAGACCAGGGCAAAAATCACCTGAAAGCATCAAAAATCCTGAACATACGCCGACACTCACTCTGTACATTTCCCATAACTCTACATTGAGGAACAACAAAAATAACTTAAACATTCCTTTGCTGAAATGCAGTAATATACAATTAACATCTGAGTTCAACAACTTGCAATTACCACAGTGTAATAGATTGTACAGTTGCTCTCAGCTGAAGCACAGGTCCTCTGCTCTTAAAGGATCAATGAAAGCTGAGAGTTGCATTCACACAGGCGATCAGGAAGCCTTCTTGATTTATTGCACGTAGTTTAAGATCAAAATCAGCCTGTGAAAAAACACAATAAAGGCCATGTTCGTTTTCAAAGTAATATGACGTGAATCAAAGCTGTTTGAATGGAATACACAAATCAAACCTTTAGAGGAAGATTTATTTTTGACTTAAATGATGACTCGACGGTGATGATTTCTGGAGAAATCAAAATCGAACACATTATTCCTAATAATGGCATTTTGCAATCTATTGATTGTAATACTGTGAAGGGTGCTCACTCACCTCCTCTCCTGCTTCCACAAAACTTAAAACGTGGGAACTGAGGAAGACAGAGGGGCTCGTCCCGCTTCAGGATCGGGTGATCATTGAGCAACAGCTCGTATGATGAATAAAGCTCATCGATGGACCTCCCTGTGGAAAACACACGCTTACTGCCTGAGGGCATTGATCTGAAACCTGATATTGTTATGATGAAAGATGAAAACTCACTCAGAATCAAGGCCAATCTGATTTTTACAACATCGGTTAATCTCTCAGGGCAAGGCAGGAAAGTAAAACCTACATCCTGCAAAGGGTCTGAGACAATGAAATGGGGGGAAAAAAAGCAATTCAGCTCAAAACATTCCTCCAGTCTTCAGTGTCACATGATCTTCAGAAATCAGTATAATATGATGATTTACTGCTCAAGAAACATTTTGAAGACTGTACTTCTTTTGGAAACCGTGTGATAGTTTAAAATTTTCACGATTCTTTGCCGAATATAAAGTTCAAAGGAACAGAATTTATTATAAATAACATATAAATGGCTTTAATGTCCCTTTTCATTTATTCAACATATTCACAATGAATACAGGTATTATTTTCTTAAATCATACACTGTATCTTTCTGACCCCAAACCCTGTCACACAGATCTCACACTGATCTCGCACTGATCTCGCACAGATCTCACACAGATCTCACACTGATCTCACACAGATCTCCCACAGATCTCGCACAGATCTCGCACAGATCTCACACTGATCTCGCACTGATCTCGCACAGATCTCACACAGATCTCACACTGATCTCACACAGATCTCCCACAGATCTCACACTGATCTCACACTGATCTCACACAGATCTCACACTGATCTCACACAGATCTCACACAGATCTCACACTGATCTCACACAGATCTCACACAGATCTCAGACAGATCTCACGCAGATCTCACACTGATATCACACAGATCTCACACTGATCTCACACAGATCTCCCACAGATCTCACACTGATCTCACACTGATCTCACACAGATCTCACACAGATCTCACACTGATTTCAGACAGATCTCACGCAGATCTCACACTGATCTCAAACTGATCTCACACAGATCTCACACTGATCTCACACTGATCTCAAACTGATCTCACACAGATCTCACACAGATCTCACACAGATCTCACACTGATCTCACACTGATCTCACACAGATCTCTCACTGATCTCAAACAGATCTCACGCAGATCTCACACAGATCTCACACTGATCTCAGACAGATCTCACGCAGATCTCACACTGATCTCACACAGATCTCACACTGATCTCACACAGATCTCCCACAGATCTCACACAGATCTCACACTGATCTCACACAGATCTCTCACTGATCTCACACAGATCTCACGCAGATCTCACACAGATCTCACACTGATCTCAGACAGATCTCACGCAGATCTCACACTGATATCACACAGATCTCACACTGATCTCACACAGATCTCCCACAGATCTCACACAGATCTCACACTGATCTCACACAGATCTCACACTGATCTCACACAGATCTCACATTGATCTCACACAGATCTCACACAGATCTCACACAGATCTCACACTGATCTCAAACTGATCTCGCACTGATCTCACACAGATCTCACACTGATCTCACACAGATCTCCCACAGATCTCACACAGATCTCACACTGATCTCACACAGATCTCACACTGATCTCACACAGATCTCACACTGATCTCACACAGATCTCACACTGATCTCACACAGATCTCACATTGATCTCACACAGATCTCACACAGATCTCACACAGATCTCACACTGATCTCGCACTGATCTCAAACTGATCTCGCACTGATCTCACACAGATCTCACACTGATCTCACCGCAGCTCCTGTAGGTCACCGTGATTCTTTCAGAGTCGCAGACTGTGTGAAGCGGCCATCGAGGATCCTGAGCGTGAGCTTCATTCATCTGAACCAGAGTCAGAATCACAACCAACAGCATACTGACACACGCTCGTGTCTTCACAGAGTCTGACTAACGTAGGTGAAATATGTGGTGGAACAGGGCAACTTAACTTCTCCTTTAGGTCAAGCGCTTCAGACGGTGTCAGCACGTCACAAGTTTCACTTCCCTTCATCTTCATGTCATCAACATGCCCTAGAGCTACTTCCTAATATCTAATACAACCAGATATAGTTATGTAAATTGCATTTGTAATAGTGCCTAAATTATTAGACTCTGTAAGAACAGCATCTGATGGCTCATGTGTAGGGTTTAAAAGTTCAGCTAAAAGCATCACAATTAAATCATTCTTCTTAAAACTCTTTTCATTTTAGTACTTTTTAAAAAAGACATTAAAATAGGTTTAAATTTTCCATGTCATTTAGTTTTTTAGTCTTTTTTTTTAACTCACAATTTTATTTTTAATTAATTAATTTATTTTAAATGACCTTTTGAGAAATAATGAATCGGTAGAAAAGCACTTTCTTTCTCTTCTTTTTCAGATATAGCATTGTTTAGCACTTTTGTTTTAATGTTGGTAGTATCAGTATCACTTTTATTGTTTCATAAGGGATCGAGAGAAGATGAGAAGAGAAAGAGGAAACATGATCTGGAAAAGTCACAAGTTTGGACATTATTTGGCTAAAAGTGTAACGTCAAACCGATACATCATCTCCAAAACCTATCAAGGGTTTTTCTTTTTGTCCAGCTTCTGAAAAATAAAGAGACCCAGAGTTCATAGACATAGATTTGATCAGTGACAAAAACTACATTTGTTTCCATTTAGGGACAACATTTGTCCTCTTAAAATTGATTTATGTTTATTTTTAGAACATTTATACAGGATTCTTTCTCTAACCATATCAAATAAATGTGTTAACTTTTAATTTGGACTGTTAAATGCAATTGATGAATTCTGTTAGTTTCTGTTGGACGTGTCCAATTCGAGAACTGAAGTCGCATTTACCCTGTATTTACACATTCAGTTTACACTGAAATTACAATTGCATAAATACTGTTATGAGATTAATGTTTTAAAATCTTTCTTTATTGACACCTTTCAAATCTTTGACATACATAATTATGTCAATACATACATACAGTACTGTATGTTGAATTTTGGGGGCATTTTTGTCAAATAAACCCAAGAAATTTCAGACCCTACACTTATTCCATCCTTGGGAATCAAACATTGCATGCTACAGGAACAGGACTGAATTTATACTTTGATGTGAGTAGGTTTGTTGTTGTTGCATTAAAAGAGCATTTTAATGAGAAAACAAAATAGAGAAATATAAAAGTAAGGCTACAGTAAAATCTGTTAACCATATGAAGATTACATTAGATTTAGTTAGACACAAACACCATGAGCAAAGCCAAAGTCCCTTTAATATTAATATTCTATAGTGAAATCTGACATTTGGGAGTAAGATAACTAACATATACATAAATATTGTTAATATTTTAAAGAACATCTTTAGTAGTTTAAGTTGGTGATCAGCATCCATTAGGCTATTCATACACATATAGGTCTATCCATCATATCCACAATCATGTGATATATAGGTGATTGTGATTTCACCAAGTACAACATGTTCCTTGATCAACATCCAATCAACCAATCAGAATTGAGATATAATTTTTCAGGAAATGTCAGTTTCAGGTTTACAATCAGGATAAGGTGCTTCTACACCCTTGTTAATCAGTTATCATTTCCCTCTGATTTTAGGAATAAATTATGGATAAGGTTAGGTTTATGGGCGGGGGTTGGGTTAAGTCTGTATTTTTGGACAGTAATGTTGATCCAGGAACATGTCTTACTCTGCAACATTATATATATATATATATATATATATAAATATATATATATATATATATATATATATATATATATATATATATAGCAATACATTCTAGTATGTGTTGTTGTTCCAAAACACTTTCTTACGATCCTTCATATGATCCTTAAACAACACTTGTTTGATCAGTATCTGATGAAGGACTTACAGAGAGTGTGTCATTTTGGTTTAAAGACAAGATTGCAACATGTATTAATCTGTATTTACATGACGTGAGGTCACAGATGTGTGTGTGTGTGTCAGACTGACCTGATCTTGGGATCATCTTGACTTGCTCTGGTGTTTTTCTCCAGTGGAAGAGGAAGTCCTGAGCATATATTAATCAGAATGGGGCTCCTCTGTCTGGAGCTTCTCAGCAGACCATCTCCACTTCTACAGAGACCGTGAGTTCAGCACTGTTTATGACGCTTTGCCATTTTCAGTTGTATGTCTGAAAGCATTAGCATTACATATAAGACAGTTTATTTGTGGTGAACAATTTATGACAGACTTGTAAACACCTGCTATGCCTTATAGCTGATGTATCTCAAAGGCTGTTCGATTCAGATATTATTGGAACTGACTGCAAATGATTCCTCACTGTTGTTTTTCGAACAGGTTCAGCTAATCTCAATGTGACTACATGATATGATGAAATTAGTGAAAAGAATTAGTAGCTATTCATTGTTTATCATAAGTGTATTATCAGCTTATTCTGTTCATGTACTTTAGACATGGCATCTGACATACAGGATCGCAGAATCAAACCGTGAATACAAACCTCATTAATTTTAGTTAATGAAAGGTAATTCATCAGGAATACCTCTTCACAAAAGCGGAAACATTTGTTTGAACGTTCCAGCAGACATACCACAACACAACCAAATATGTATGTGAAGGCATAAAATAACTATTGCAATTGTTTTTTAAATGATTTATTAAAACTGAACTGTCCAAAGAACCGGTTTGTGTTCAGCTCTATTGAACTGAGAAGGGCAAATTTTCCCACAAATTCTGGATTCAATTTCTTGCTTCCAAGGTGTTGAGAATCGAGATTGGATTCCTTGATTCCCAACGACTTGGAGAAAGGAATTGATTCCCAGTCTGTATGGCTGCAGTTTACAAAGATTGAAATCATCTTTCATCCAGGATAACGTCAAGACATTTTGTGCACATCATGTCACTTCAACTCGACCAAACTCAGCCCTGGGAACTCCAACGCGGCCGATTTTCCATTGACAGCTCAAACTTGCACGAGTCTAACCCACCTAAATATGTGGCTTCGGACGTCCCAAAGCCGAGGGGACCTTCAGATGAAGGTAAAATCTTAACCATGTATGCATTTATGCATGCCATTCTGTATTTAAAATATACAAACATTTGCCCAAGTTTTTGAAAGCAAGTCTTCTTTTTTTAGAAACAAAAGCTGCAGGTCTCTCAGTATTGAGTGTTGACATGCGTGCAACTGAAAACAAAAAAGACCACAACACAGACAAGTACAAGTGTTCCTCACTCATCGTGCGCAGGAATAAAGAGTTCACCATCATCATCAAACTTGACCGGGCCTTCAATGCACAGCAGGACGATGTACAGTTGGAATTCCTGATTGGTGAGCTTCTGCATTTAATTATATATTGTAATACATGATAAGGTAAATAAAGCATCTGAATAGAAGAAGCGGTAAATGAAATATCTCCATAGCCTAGCACAGGAATAATCTGCTGATCTGCTCAACACAGGCAGTTCACCTAATGAAAAAAAGGGAACCTACATTACTGTGTCTATGGGGAAAAGGAAACATCAAGGGCACTGGAAGGGCCGTGTGGTGGAAATACAAGGCAATGATGTGACGGTGGGCATAACACCTGACGCCGGCTGCATCATTGGCCGATTCCGCACCTATGTAGCATTAATCACTGATTTGGGAAAACAGCACACTCAGAGGAACCCTGACACGGATTTCTATGTGCTGTTCAATCCTTGGGACCCCGGTGAGTACGACTGTAACACAATGACAACAAACTTAGCAACAGACCTTTGATAAGTCTGTACATTTGCTTTAGGCCATCATTGGACCATTATCAAATTATTACACATGTGATGACGCATGCATATTGTATGTGTTGCTACCCAGAGGATCAAGTGTACGTGGACGAAGAGGAAGACAGGCAGGAGTATGTGATGAATGAAGTGGGGATCATCTACAATGGAGAATACAACAACATACGTTACCGTTCATGGAACTTTGGGCAGGTTGGCAGAAATCTGGAGAGGTTTCTTCACATCAGGCATACAGAAATTCTCCCACTGAGCTCACATATATACTGTATGTAGCATCATTTAACCTAGGGGTGTCCAATCCTGCTTCTGGAGGGCCACTTTCATGCAGAGTTTAGCTCTAACCTGCCCAAATTTTCTTGGGGTGTTTCTCAATCATAAAGCTGAATCCTAGTAAAGTTGCTCACCGTGGCTGCCACATTATCATGCGCCATCGAAGCCCAACTCAATTTAAGTGATCCTTGAAAGATGCATCAAGTTTAATCTTTGTTTCATCCAATCACCCACAGTTATTTTACACACGTATACAAGACAATTTTGCCGTCAACGGTGAGGTGAGACACAGTGCCTAATAATCAAAATTATTGAGATTGAAATCTGTTACCCATTCTCAATGGGAAAGTGCCCAAGAAACATTGTTTAAAATAATTTCCGCGTGTATCATCAGCCTTAGACTCGCAAACTTCCCTAAGCACTTCCCCTAAGTGGAAACTCCTGTCACCATTTTGAGGTACTTTCCACTTCGTGGATGGGGGAAGTTTATATGGACAGACCCTCAACACCTTTATTTATTTATATAGTGCTTTAAACAAAATACATTGCGCCAAAGCACTGAACAACATTCATTTGGAAAACAGTGTCTTAATAATGCAAAATGATAGTTAAAGGCAGTTCATCATTGAATTCATTGATGTCATCTCTGTTCAGTTGAAATAGTGTCTGTTTTAATTTGCAATCAAGTCAACGATATCGCTGTAGATGAAGTGACCCCAACTAAGCAAGCCAGAGGCGACAGCGGTAAGGAACCGAAACTCCATCGGTGACAGAATGGAGAAAAAAACCTTGGGAGAAACCAGGCTCAGTTGGGGGGCCAGTTCTCCTCTGACCAGACGAAACCAGTAGTTTAATTCCAGGCTGCAGCAAAGTCAGATTGTGCAGAAGAATCATCTGTTTCCTGTGGTCTTGTCCTGGTGCTCCTCTGAGACAAGGTCTTTACAGGGGATCTGTATCTGGGGCTCTAGTTGTCCTAGTCTCCGCTGTCTTTCAGGGCAGTAGAGGTCCTTTCTAGGTGCTGATCCACCATCTGGTCTGGATACGTACTGGATCCGGGTGACTGCAGTGACCCTCTGATCTGGATACAGACTGGATCTGGTGGCCACGGTGACCTCGGAACAAGAGAGAAACAGACAAATATTAGCGTAGATGCCATTCTTCTAATGATGTAGAAAGTACGGTGTTATGTGAAGTGTTCCGGTTCCAGTTTACCTAATTAATGCAGCCTAAAAATCCTTTAACGGATTTGGATATTAAAAGCATATTAGTATGTTATGTGTAAGCCAGGTTAAAGAGATGGGTCTTTAATCTAGATTTAAACTGCAAGAGTGTGTCTGCCTCCCGAACAATGTTAGGTAGGTTATTCCAGAGTTTAGGCGCCAAATAGGAAAAGGATCTGCCGCCCGCAGTTGATTTTGATATTCTAGGTATTATCAAATTGCCTGAGTTTTGAGAACGTAGCGGACGTAGAGGAGTATAATGTAAAAGGAGCTCATTCAAATACTGAGGTGCTAAACCATTCAACTCTGCATGAATGTGGCCCTCCGAGAACAGGATTGGACATCCTTGAATTAATTTCCTACTGTGTTTACTCTGTGGTGTACTGTAGTTTGAAGAGGGGGTTCTGGATGCCTGTCTTATGCTAATGGATGCTGGCAAAGTACCACTAATGTTCCGAGGAAATGCCACTGAAGTAGTTCGCCAAGGATCAGCTCTGGTATGATTTCATAATAAGAATCAAAGTATGGACAATTCCATGAACAAGTAAGCATTTTATATTTGGTGGCATATTTTCAGCTGAACGCCCAGGATGATGATGGTCTCTTGGTTGGCAACTGGAGTGGTGACTACTCCAGCGGCACAGCACCCACTGCCTGGACCGGAAGCCCTGAAATCCTGCTCAAATATGTCAAGGAAGGATGTGAGCCTGTGTGCTTTGCTCAGTGCTGGGTGTTTGCTGGCGTGCTGAACACTTGTGAGTATGGCAATGACACATTCTATAGGGTCTCTGTTTCTATTTTTTTCTTCATGATAGTTTCAAATATTATTTGAGCATCATCATTCTACTCCTTTTTTTGCAACAACTGTTCAGTGATGCGTTGTCTCGGGATCCCTGCACGGGTCATCACCAATTTCTTCTCTGCTCATGACAACACGGGCAACTTGAAGACAGACATTGTGCTGGATGATGATGGGAAAGTGGACCGAAGCCTAACTAAAGATTCAATCTGGTGAGATTCCCTCAAAAAGGTGATGTCCAAGAGGTCCACAACTGTGTACTAAAGAAAACTGGTACCTTTATCATAACAAGGTCTGTTTACATGGCAAAGCTTAATGCACAGATCCAATCTTTCGTCCTTTTCCAATTAGTTATCTGTTTACATTTACTTTAAGCTACAGTCAGGTGGTGGATCGTTTATAGCCTTATCTGACAGCAGCTGGAATAATTACATTTATAATTTTAATGACTGATTGTAATCCAGAAAGGATTATGTTTTTATGAAACACATGTAAGTGACTGAAATTAGATCATATTCCAGTTTTAAATGTACATCTGATTACAGATAGCCTATGTGGGATTACACATAGGAAAGGAAGACTAATTAGCTTTTTGGGTTTCTTTATATGAAATTCAAATGGTAAGACAATTAGATCTTAGTCTGTAAAGAAATTGAAATCTACATGTAGTTCATGTAATGTTAATACACACTTCATAAATGTAGTCACTCAATGCTGATTGTTAACATTAACAATTTGAGAAAAAAAGTGTAATGTATAACAACAATAATTTGCATGGTCTGATGGGATATGAGCTAACGATCATTAAATTAATCACCATTGGTATTACAAGTTATTGTAATGCTTTTTTCCTCAGTTGGTCAGAACAAAAGTGGCAGACCTGTGTACTTTACTAGTTCTGATGACAAAATCAGGTGAAAATTCGTATTTGGGTCATATTTCCAAGACATATGCTAGAATCTGTGATTCCGAAGTACAGTAACAAACATTAGATTCATCCGTGCTGAGGCGCGGAGCCAATGCACAACCCACTTAAAGGAAATAATTCTGCAAATAACTGCAATTGCAAGTTTCAAACAGAGATGGCAACGAGGCAAAATTTACAGACCGGAGCTTTAAGACACAAGTCGTATTTTATATCTGCTTTACATGAATCCCCTCCCAAACTAGAATAATTCCACTGGTGATCACTTTCAGCAACTCGGTTGACCCTTGTGTTTTGAACAGCCATAAATGAAAATGATAATTCATGTTGGCTGGATCTTGGATTTTAATGCACACCAGCTGTAATAATCCCGCTTATGCCACAATCACTTGCATGGATAGTTAAAACTTTATGTTTGCAGTGCAAGTTTGGCAGAACAAATGAAATAATGAATGCTGTTTTTCTACTGGTCACAAGAGCTGAGTAAAATTACTCACAACACAGTGATATTATTGTCAACTTGCTGAAAATAAAATGCATCTTTTAGTAGCAAAGATATTTCATAAAATTCACGAGCAAGTGGCTTTAAATAATTTTCTGTGCTCCTGAATACTTTATAAAATAAGCAGAGTTTTTTTTGTGAATTTCCGGAATTTCACTGGGAATCAGATTTACGTGTTTAGACATAAGCCCCTTTCACACTGCACGTCGGACCCGCAATATTCCCGTAACATTGCCTGGTCGCCTTCTGTGTGAAAGCAACCACGTCCCGGAATTGATTACCGAATCGAACCCGGGTCGGGGACATAGTAACATTGCGGTAATTGAGCCGGAACGAGCGCTGTGTGAACAAAAGCCAGATCTAATTCGGTATCGAAGTGATGACGCGCGTTATCGCGCGACTTTTTTACCGGCTGTTTTGAAGGAAGATCAACATTCGCGACGAAAACATATGTGCAAACTGTAATGAAGCAGAGATCAGTTAGTTCCTCACTTTCCGCGCTGACGCAGAGATCGTTTGCTTGCTTCAGTGAAAGTATAACGTGCCAAGCGTTGTCGACTCGTACATTACACGTCACGCGCTGATGTCACGTGTCGTTACGGGATCTTCAAGGGTTGTGTGTGAAAGCACGCACATATACCGGGTCATCACTGGCAGTGTGAAAGTGTCAAATCTAGCGACCAGGGAACAATTACAGGAACACTTTACCCCTGTATTTGCCGGAATGGCAGTGTGAAAGGGGCTATAGTCAGATGTCCAGATATTGGATATGCATCTGATTGGATCTCATATGGATATTTAATTTAACACATGCAACAATATCTGATCTGTCACATGTGAGTAATTTTTTTTTGTGCCAGTGTAAACACAGACTTCAGTATCTAGGTGATACACTGTAAAGCCAATATGGTATTATTCTCTGGTTGGTTGGTAATATGTTTAGATGCAATCCTGTATTTCACAGGAACTACCACTGCTGGAATGAGGTGTACATGAAGAGGCTTGATCTGCCGGAAAAATACTCTGGGTGGCAGGTGGTCGACAGCACCCCTCAGGAGACCAGTGATGGTATGATCCTTGCCATAACTCCTGCCACATCATATAAGTACCATAGAAGTACCTTTTTGACCCAAGTCTATATGAGCTATTTTACTTGTCCCATACAGGTCTTCATCGATGTGGCCCAACATCTGTCAGTGCCATCAAAGAGGGAGAGCTCAGCTATCCATTCGATGCAAAGTTTGTCTTTGCAGAGGTAAGAAGCATCTCAGTGTTCTTTGATGTTTTTACCCTGTAGATTCAGCTGACGCAATATTAAAATCTTAGCTATATCCTATATGCTAACTTAGCTATTTATATCTAATATAAAAATATTTTTTCCTGTCTTCAGGTGAACAGTGATGTGGTATACCATAAGTCTGATAAGTATGGAAACATGAATGTTATCTATGTAGACTCTGCGTATATGGGAAAGGCCATTGTGACTAAAAAGAAAGGCAGTATCAAATATGAGGACATCACATCTACCTATAAATACCCAGAAGGTATGTTTCGTTCTAGTCAAGTCTACAGAATCAAGAAGCAATATGGCATTTAAATCAGGAGAGCTGCATTCTATGAAGCAATGTGATTCATATGATTGGCCTCTGACATGATTGACACTATTTGTGAACTACAGGAAGTCATGGTGGCTTACAAGGTTTCTCCATTTGAAAAGATAATCCTTTAAGTGTTTTCAACTAAATTAATTAAACTAATCACATTTTTGACTAGGAAGTGATTAGGAAGAGCCTTTTTTCCTTGCTTAGGTTGAAATGCTTGACAGAATTTTAATCAAGAGTCTCAGTTTACTAATTTGACTGGTTTATAGAACCTGGTTTATAGAGAACTTCATTTGGTCAAAAAAATATTAAAAGCATTTAATGTTTATTTATACTGGGTAATTTGATAATACCTTGTTAAAAAAACAGCATATGCTGGTTAGGTATGTTTTGAAGCATGGCAGCTAGTTTGGGCTGGTCTAAGCTGGTTTAAGATGGTCATATAATAGAAAAAAATAAAAATAAGATTTTTTTTTTTTTTAAATAGCCTCTGCTCAGGACCAGCTCATATCTAGCTTATAACTAGCTCAGGACCAGCTTAAACCAGCACATGACCAGCTCAGAACCAGCTTAAACCAGCTTAAACAAGCTCATGACCAACTAAGGACCAGCTTAAACCAGCCCAGTGTTGTGTTCTAGATTCTTGGAGCAACAGTTTAAAAACACAGTTTCAATGACTCAAGAGCATTCTCTTGACACTTGCGAGACTCAACCACGCCCTTTAGTTATTAGATTATTCAACAGACTTATAGGAGGAATCCAGGCATCCTATGGATGTGCACCAAACAATAATGTTTTGATTGATTTGGGAAGGAGTGGAAAATGCCAATATTTTGACTTCAACCTTCCTGATTCTAGGAAGTCTCAAGGAGAGAGAGACCATGCAGATGGCAGTGAGTCGTGGAGTTCCAACCAAGGACTACTTGCCACTCACTGAAGCAGGTGTGGACTTCGAGCTCCAGGCTGACACCATCAAAATGGGTGACAACCTCAAGCTGACGCTGAACATTAAGAACCATTCCAGCCAAACCTGCACCCTCAGTGCCATCATAACTGGCTGCGTGGTGTTCTACACAGGGGTCACTAGCACAACTTTTAAACATGAGAACATATCTACAACTGTGGAAGCCTCAAAGAGTGAGTCAGATACAAGTGTTTCAGTAAAACTGCTCATTATTTTGAGATCGATTATAACTCTAAGTAATTCTACATAAATATTGTTAATGGATTAGGTCATAGTGTGATCATATTATCTTTTTATAGCCGAGTCCCTTACAATAGATGTCAAAGCTTTGGAGTACATGCCCCACCTTGTGGAACAGTCCAACCTGCTCTTCATGGTGTATGGGCACGTCGAGGAAAATGACGCATCCATTTCCACAATGAGAGTTGTCACTCTTAGTCCTCCTGAACTCGCAATTAAGGTAGTTTACAGAATCAGAATCAGAAAGAGCTTTATTGCCAAGTATGCTTGCGCATACAAGGAATTTCACAGTACACAGAGAAAACAACACACAGACAAAAAAAACTTTGGTAATAAATAAGTGTAAAAACAATTATGCTAGAAATGATAATGCAATAGGACTGAGTAAGATGCAGGGATAACAAATAAATATAAGGATATTGCACATTTTTATTGCATAGGTGGGGAACATTTAACTGTTCATGAGGTACGTTGCCTGGGGGAAGAAACTGTTTCTGTGCCTGACTGTCCTGGTATTTATGACTCTGAAGCGTCGACCAGATGGCAAATGTTCAAAGATGGGGTAACTTGGATGTGAGGGATCCAGAGTGATTTTCTGAGCCCTTTTCCTCACTCTGGACGTATACAGTTATTGAAGGGCGGACAGGGAAGCACCTATAATCCCTTCAGCAGTCTGAACCATTTTCTGTAGTCTTCTGACGTTTGATTTTGTAGCTGAACCAAACCAGACAGTTATTGAAGTACACAGTACAGACTCAATGACGGCTGAGTAGTACTGTTTCAGCAGCTCCTGTGGCAGGTTAAACTTCCTAAGCTGGCGAAGGAAGTACAATCTTTGTTGGGCTTTTTAAACAATGGAGTCAATGTGATTGAATGTGAGTGTCATCTGCAAACTTCAGGAGCTTGACAAAAGGGTCTTTAGTGGTGCAGTCTTTGGTGTACAGCAAGAAGAGTAGTGGGGAGTGAATACATCCCTGAGGGGCACCAGTGTTGGTGGAGCAGTTTGACATGAATTTCCCCAGTCTCACTAACTGTTGACTATCTGTAAGAAAGCTAGTGATCCACTGACAGATAGAGCTAGGAACAGAGAAATTGGTCAGTTTGGTCTGGAGGGCTGTTGGGATAATGGTGTTGAAAGCCGAACTAAAGTCCACAAACAGGATCCTCACATAAATCTCTGTTTTGTCCAGATGTTGCAGGATGGAATGCAATCCTATGTTGATTGCATCATCCACTGACCTGTTTGCTCGGTAAGCAAACTGCAGGGGGTCCAGTAAGGGTCCAGTGATGTCCTTCAGATAAGCCAGAAACAGTTTTTCAAATGACTTCATGACAACAGACGTTAGAGCCAGAGGTCTGTAGTCGTTAAGTCCTGTTATATTGGGTTTCTTTGGAACGGGGATGATGGGGGAGTGTTTGAAGCAGGAAGGCACTTCACACAACTCCAGGGATCTATTGAAGATCTGTGGAAAGATGGGGGCCAGCTGGTCAGCACAGGTTTTCAGACAGGCTTGTGTAGCGCCATCTGGGCCTGGTGCTTTTATTCTTTTATTCTTTTAAGTCCTGGCGCACATCATCTTCACAGATTTGAAGAGCAGGAGGTGTGGAGAGGGGGATTGCAGGAGGTGTTAACGGTTGTGTAGTAAGATGGCCAGAATGGGTGTTGGTGGTTTCAAATCTACAATAAAACTCATTCAGGTCGTTAGCAAGTCGTTGATTAGCCTCAGTGCAGGGGGATGGTTTCTTGTAGTTTGTGATGGCTCTCAGTCCTCTCCAAACTGAAGTTGAGTCGTTGGAAGTAAACTGGTCTTCCAGCATTTTAGCGTAGGTCTTTTTTGCCGCTCTAATCTCTTTGGTCAGTGTGTTCCTGGCCTGATTGTACAAGACTCTGTCCCCATTTCTATAGGCATCTTCTTTGGCCTAACGAAGATGTCTGAGTTTTACTGCAAACCATGGCTTATCATTGTTGAATGTTAAATAAGTCCTGGTAGGAATTCATATATCCTCACAAAAACTAATATGGGATGTTACAGACTCTGTGAGTTCGTCCAGATCGGTGGTAGCAGCATCAAAAACACTCCAATCAGTGAGGTCAAAACAAGCTTGTAAATCGTGCTTTGTTTCACTGGTCCATCCCTTCACAGTCCTTACTACAGGTTTAGCAGGTTTAAGTTTCTGCTTGTAGGTCCATATAAGATGAACCAAACAGTGATCATACAGCCCCAAAGCTCCCCGTGGAGCAGAGTGATATGCATCCTTTATTGTGGTGTAATGTGATCCAATATATTACTGTCTCTGGTGGGACATGTAACATGCTGTCTGTATTTTGGCAGTTCACAGGAGATATTGGCTTTAATAAAGTCCCCAAGAATGATTAAAACAGAGTCCGGGTGTTGTTGTTCTGTCTCTGTGATCTGATCAACGAGTTTCTGTAAAGCTGAGCTCACGTGCACTTGCGGAGGAATGTAGACTCTCACCAGAATGAATAAGTGAAACTCCCGCGGTGAATAGAATGGCTTGCAGTTGACAAACAGCACTTCTAGATCTGAACAGAACATCTTATTTAACACAGTTACATCTGTACACCACTGTTCATTTATGTAATTCAATTTTAAAAAATAAAATAAAAGTAAATAAACTTGAATTGAATCGAATGTAAGAGCATGTCCTAGCGCCGTGCGATTTCCCCGTTGATTCTGCATCGCAATCTGCTCTAAACAGCTTAAAGTCCAGCAGATGGAGCGCGCTGTCCGGTATGGCACCATTCAGCCAGGTTTCTGTGAAACACAGAGCAGCACAGTGTAAGATATCCTTATTTGTCTGAGAGAGCAAAAGGAGTTTGTCCATTTTGTTGGGTAGAGAGCGATTTGCCAGATGGATGCTAGGCAACGGTGCCGAAATACTCACTTCCTGAGTCTGACAAGCATTTGATCAGTGCTTCTGCTCCTCGATAACAATGTTCAGTAAAACATCTGAATAATACAATAGATATTTAAAGGATAGATAACCCAAACATGAAAATTATGCCATTAATTACGTGCACATGTCATGGTACTCTCCAATTATTGTAGAATAAAGTCGTTCCTTTTCAAGAACTTGAGCTGCATAAAAAATGCTTTGGGAATGTGTCTGGGTGACCATGCTCTGAATCACATGTGAAATCATTCCAATGGAATGGCGAAACGTCAAGGGTGAACAAACCAGAGAGCTTAAAAGCACATCCAAAACAAGCAGCATTAGCTTCTGTGTTTTCAGCAAGCGCTGTGTGAAACCTGTCAGTCTTATTTTCTGTTGTTTGTGAAACAGTGGACATTAACCTCTATATGGCGAGTTAAACAGACAACACACTAGATTGTGAGTTCTTCTCTGCTCATGCTAAACATTATCTCTGTGTTGTTGTTTGGAAGTAGGGCATGCACAGTTAGCTCTTAGAGTGTAGACACAGTTAGAGTGTATCCGTGTTTGCAGTCTTTACGGTTCCTTTCCCACTGTTGCTGAGGCACAGTGGCGATTGGGATCGGTGCGGGGGTCGCATATGAATCTAGCGCTCTCTCTCAAGGTTCGGAAGCTTGCATTGCAATCTCTTCCTTCTTTAAGTTAAAGCTCTATGCTGCATTTATCTTCTCAGAGGATGTTGATATTGTTAGCAATTATGTTTATGAGACTGAAGACTCGCAATTTCAATCATTTGCATATAACAAGCATACTGCATTTTAGATCACTCATTTCTCTCTGCCCTCTCTACAATTAGGGATGGGGATGCAAGCAATTTATGTGTGGTTTGTTCTGGAGTGGGGCGTGCACAATCTGCTCTTGATAGGTCTGGCTGTGTTCATTCATAAAATGTCCCTAAGTGTACAAGTGTGCATTACCTTGGATTGTTTAGCTCTGCTCCCACTGGCACTTCTTCTTGAGTGAAGAAAGTCTTATGCAATGTAGAATCAGGTAGCTTGCAAATTGCTGAGGCAACATGTGCATTATGGATCTGCATCAACTAATGTCATGGGAATTAGAATATCAGCGCAGCATCAGTTTTAGCTTCACGCACACTCAGTATCTCCAGCTCATCGGTTCTCAATATGTTGAACATGTCCGAAAAGAACAGTTCTCGAATGTGTCCAAAATGTTGAACGTGTCTAAAAGAACCGATTCTCAGTTCAGTGTACTGGTTATTTGAGAACTGTTGACTCGAGAACTGCTTTACTTTTCAGTATTACAAACATGCTTAGTATCTCCAGCTCATCGGTTCTCAGTATGTTGAGCGTGCATGAAAGAATCGATCCTCGAATGTGCCAAAATGTTGAACTTGTCCGACAGAAAGTAGCAGTACTTTTCATTCAGTAGTACACAGTAGCTCATCAGTTCTCTCAGTCTGCACAGCATGTTTCAGTGCTGTTGGAGTAACATAACTTATGAATACTTTGATTGGTTTATTTCAAATTGTAGCGATTGTAAGGTAAGTCTGAAAATTAGAAACTTTTGAAAATTGAGGATCACCTCTGACTCAAGATGCAAACTAATTTGTACGATTCAGTCTGATTTGGTGTACCAGTTTGACCAGTTCGCTAAAAAGAATCGGTTCAAAAGAAGGATTCGTTTCGCGAACCAGACATCACAAATGTCGGGACCTACTGGTTTTCCCCTGTCTCATCCCCCGAGGTGTTGAGAGCATCGGTTTAACCCAGGGGTGCCCCACCCTGCTCCTGGCGATCGACTGTCCTGCAAAGTTTGGCTCCAACCCTAATCAAACACACCTGCCCTTAATTTTTAAGTGAACCTAAAGACCTTAATTAGTTGCTTCAGGCGTGTTTGATTAGGATTGGAGCTAAGCTTTGCAGGACAGTCAATCACCAGGAGCAGGATTGGGCACCCCTGCTTTAACCATTTTTTATTCCAGCTCATCTGCCCTTTTTAAAAAAAATTATATTTCACAGGCTGCATGAGTAGGTTTATAGGCCGATGTCCGAAGTGGGACAGATGCCCGCGGGCTATCTGTTCCCATTGTGTCACGTCACGCTGCCCGGAAGTAGCATGGAGCTGAGCATAAGCGAAATAAGACTTTATTAATCCAACACAGGGTATATCCAACAAGGAACACTGAGGAAGACACACGTATGTCATTTGTAGACCTGACAAAATAAAAATAAAAGGAATGAAAGGTCACAGGAGGAAGAAAAACACATAAAGTTTCCAGGGGTGTGACACATTGCAGCATCACCCCTAGGCCTCCACATTTTCTAATGCTGGACACAGGTATCAGGGGCTGCTGGGCAGGAGCAGCCCAAACCATGTTCCAGCCCCTCATTTGGGGTGTATCACTTCTCATATTCCCATAGTATATCTGGAGTCAGAGTGGTGCTCCCTGGCCAAAGTCTTTTAAGCAGAAAGTGGATCTGCAGAAAGTTATTCTTGCTAGATAGTCTTAGACTAAAAGGTCCTGATGCCTATGGCCCAGGACTTCTGAGGGCGGGGTCGAGATGCTCGAGATGTCATTGAGATGTCGTCCTTGCCCATATGAACCAAACGGGGTTGGGACTCAATACCAAGAAAACGTCTCAGGTTACGAATGTAACCATGGTTCCCTGAAAGGGAATGAGACACTGCATCCTCTGAAGGGACACTATGGGGAACACCTTGTCTTGACCCGTGTCTGAAGCATACTTTGAAAAATGTCAACGTCGCTACCTCTGATGTCGCTACCAGCGCGACTATAAATACGCACCCGTAGGACCCGTCACTTATCTTCTTCGTGAAGCTTGCGTCCAAAGCATGGCAGGGAGCTAGAGGACACAGTTTCTCGTTCCCTCTTAGGGAACCGTGGTTACATTCGTAACCTGAGACGTTCCCTGTCAAGGGAACTTCGAACTGCGTCCTCTGAAGGGACACTATGGGGAACAGTATACCCATGCCGCCATGCTGAGAGGAGTGCAGGCCACAATCATGGCAAACACTAAGTTCCAACTCTACCATTTCACCGGGAGTCGCCCCGGGACGGTTCGACAGCTGTCCATGACATTATCCCTTATGGCCAAAGGCCTGGTGAGGCCTACTACCTGATAACCACAGTATGTGGGAGCTCACCTTCAGAGAGACCTGGTGAAGCCTACTATCTGAAAACCACAATTCGCTATTTAGTGGAATGCACAGTATGTGGGAGCTAAATCTCCAGGGAGGCCTGGTAAGGCCTACTACCTGGCAACCACAGTATGTGGGAGCTCACCATCAGAGAGGCCTGATGAAGCCTACTACCTGATAACCACAATATGTGGAAGTCCACACAGCCCCTCATGTTGAGGGAAGCGATGCTTGAGGTGTATTACAAATACACACTGGCTGAATGTAGCCCATGGACCCCAGGGCCAATCATTTTCAGAAAGGGAACGAAGCGGAGCGCGTAACCCCTACCGTACTGGCCCCTCAGGGTGACCTTGCCGGACATCTATGAAATTCCCTGCAGTGCTGTGCCAATTCTGATGATCAGCCAGGCTCTGTAAAGGAAACACACAGAGTTTGTTAGTAGACATATAACCACCAGCAACATAACACCCATAAGCAGGTAAAGCAAGGGTACGTACTCACCCACCCTCCTGTACTGGAGTCCCACTTGCGGGGCACCCCCTTCTGGTCCGGACCATCAGTAAGGCGGTTACTATGAACATAGAACCAACCAAAACATCTTAGGTCCAGGAAAGGAGACTGTTATGTGAGAAACTTTCCACCTAACCTTGATCAGGTGGAGAGCTGGTGACTACAGGGGAATTGGGCAGGGGAGGATAAAAACAGAAGTTAAAACAGAGGTAAAAAACATCCGGAGCTACTAGGTATCAATCTGATCCTCAGATCGAGATGGGCTTGAGGGCTATGAACAAATAACGTTCATCGAGGCGACCTCGTGACATTACCTTTCTGGCACCCTTCCATGGCAAGTCTAATTTTGCCGTGACGCGATCCATAACCTCTAACATCTCCTCATACACAGGGCAGGAGGATTGAGA
The DNA here is from genome assembly GCF_023724105.1 of Carassius gibelio. NCBI lineage: Eukaryota > Metazoa > Chordata > Actinopteri > Cypriniformes > Cyprinidae > Carassius > Carassius gibelio. The sequence goes on from NC_068419.1 coordinate 18,504,270, forward strand.
AGGCTCAGCCTCAGCTTCTTAGCCAATCTCAGACATCTCCTGCTCTTTCTAGGTAGGACCCAGCAGAGAACTAACTTCAGTGTCAGAATGGGTTAATGACAACGCATCTTCCTCCCAAAGTTCACTCTCGTTTGCCGCCGGAGAGTGTGAGAGGAAAAGTCCCTCTCTGAACTCCTCAGCGAGATCCACCTGTGATCCCCAGGAGCTCATTCTCCTCTGTGCCTCCCCTCTTTCCTCGAAAAGAGAGACAAACAAGAGCGGAGCTTTTTCACAGAAAAATGTGCTCTTTGTGCTCTTCGCCCAAACAAGAGACGTGTGTGTCATCAGGTGTCAAATAACGCTGACACGGATGAACACACTGTCTAAACGCCTTGCTAACAATAATAGATCGCTCTTGCCATTTTGTTCGTTTCTCAGATTCAAACAAAACAGTCAATGAAGATGAAGAAGATAAGTGACGGGTCCAACGGGCGCGTATTTATAGTCACGCCGGTAGCGACGTCAGAGGCTGTCGCCGGCCAACACGTTGGCGTTTCAAAGTATGCTTCAGACATGGGTCACGACGAGGTGTTCCCCATAGTGTCCCTTCAGAGGATGCAGTTCGAAGTTCCCTTGACAGGGAACTGTGCTTTCTCCATTACAGAGAACCATTTATCTGGATATAGTGTTTTAACTAAGGTTGTTGCAACCATACTCCACTCCAGGGCTCCCTCCACAAGGAAACTGTACTCATGGTGCAGAAATTGTCAGCTGCTCCCAATTAACTGCCAGGTTGGTTCAGTTCTGGAGTTCCTGCAGGTTTGACCCCCTTATACCTTTAGAGTGTTCGTGGTGGCCATAGTTGCTTACCACGTCGCTTTGGGTGGTCAGTCACTGGGGGCAAAACCCATTGGAACATGTTTCTTTCATTGTTCTTGAGAACCAGGGAAATATGGTACCACTCCAGATTTTCAGGTGCATCTGTCTCAGTTGTGCTCGCCATGATTTCACACTAGACAGGCATTTGTCATAATCATAATCGTAAGCTTTTTAGACGCAGCTGGAGTTCCTGAAGGGGAACATCTCTAGGTTACCTATGTAACCCTGGTTCTGGGAGGGAATGAGACGCTGCATCTCGCTATACTTCCTGCATCCCTGTTAGTGACTTTCTTCAACTTATCAGAAGCTAATGCTGGTTGTTTCGGATGCACCTTTTTAAGCTCTCTGGTCTCTACGCCACCCTGCCCGTGACGTTTCGCCATTCCATTGAACTGATTTCACACGTGATTCAGAGTGTGGTCATACAAAGGCATTCCCAAAGCATTTTTGACGCAGTGTCGCATTCTCTCCGTGAACCAGGATTACATATGTAAACCAGAGATATTATTTTTGTTTTCTTTGTGCACAAAAAGTATTCTTGTACCTTTGTAAATTTACGGTTGAACCACTGATGTCACATTGACTGTTTTGATGATGTCTGTACTACATTTCTGTGCCTTGATCATGGTAGTTCTCTTGCTGTCTATGCAGGGTCAAAGAGCACTCATATTTCATCAAAAATATCTTAATTTATGTTCCGAGGACGAATTAAGTTCTTAAGGAATAACATAAGGGTGAGTAATTAAAGCTGCAGTCCATACATTTTTGTGGATCTGATGTCAATATTTGAGCAAGTACATACCCAGACAGCAACATAGTGTCGGCCCACATCTGGCCTGCATGAAATCCATGCGGGCCAGATGTGGGCCGAATCTGGACCAAAACTGCTTGCTGTCAGGGTAACCAGCCAATGTTCAAAATGATTGCCTTACTTTAGCATGCTTCACAACAGTCAGCTTATAAAAATGTTTTCTCATTTTAGTTGTACAGACAGGTTTTCACAGAAAATTTTAGCATTACACTGTGACATTACCACTGATCTATAATATAGAACTGGATTGCTCATGACGTCATTAAAGTGAAGACGCAGCGCCGCCATATTGGTAATCCCTAGTGTGCGAAAACGTTCCATTGAATTAAGAGGAATTTGTATGATTTTAATGAGAAAACATCAACTAACAAGTCAGCATTTATAAATACGAACACCCTAGGCATGTAAACAGTTATTTTTTAAATGTCGGGAATTTCCCCTACCTATTAAAAAGCTATGTTCAGTAGGCTACAGTAGTGAGCATCATGAACATGATAAACATCAGATGGACACAACCTCAACACATATAACATAGAACAATTTACGAACGGATTTAAGAAATAAATACAAAGCTTTATTTCCCAGATAGTAAATTACAATTTTTATTTCATTGTAGAGCAATATTAACAACATAATTGTATTATTCATTGTAATATATTAAAATCCATTTCTGATACTAATACGTTCATGTTTAATAATTCCTGAATAATTTTGTTCATAAAGAAATAAGCCATTTTTTTGTGTTTGATCAGTTACCTGTGTCGTCAGTGCGCAGCCGACACCCACCTACATGATTTAAATATATCGCTTATCCTGTCCCAAAAGACCGTAACACTGCAGATAACATCTGAAGTAAACATTACTATATTACACATAACATAAAAAGAGTCCTGTTTGACTGATTAGCTTCAAATCATGTTTCTTTAGGACAGCGGTTTGAATGTAACTCAATGGTGCTCTCTGCTGGTAGGGATAAGTAAGTATTAATGATAGCCTAGTAATACAAAGATTTGTATTTTTTTTAAAGTCCGAATAATAATTTGAGAATAAAGTACACCAATAATAAAATAATTAGAACATTTTTAATAAATAATTTGAATGGTGCTATGAGCTAATCAATCTTTATATTTAATCATCATTAATAGCGAGATTTATGGTAGGCTAAGGATTTTTATCTCAGTAGACTAGTAGTAAATATGCAAACCAGTGTGGTGACTGACTGCCACACACATACTCCTCAAAACATCAGATTCATCCACAATGAAGCACAACCCACGCAGGGAAGACAATTCAGCACACAGCTGCAGTTCCAGGTTTTCAAACAGAGATGGCGACAAAGAGGCAAACCTCAAGGACTGCAGCTTTAATGACAGAATTTTTGGGTGAACTATCCCTTTAATTTGGAAATATTTCAGAATATAATGATCATTTTGTCATAATATACTCACCCTCATGTTGTCCCAAATCTTTATTCATCTTACTGATCAACTGACTTTCATTCAAAGGACAAAAACAGTTGAAAGTAACTAATTAATGTGGACCTTAATAGAAAAAAGTTTTATTGTTCATTACTATAAAACACAAAGGCAACGCTAAATCTGAAATATTCCATAGTATACACCTGTTTTTAAATTTGAAAACATCAGGGGATGCAGTTTTCACAATCATTCTTTAAGTTTCAATAACAGTTGGTAAAGCTGAGTAATATTACAATCAATTTCTCATGCCAAGTTCATATTTACGTGTTGGCAAGTTGTAATTACAATGTCTTGTGCATGTACTTTTTATACAAAAAGTTGGCATTAAACAGAAGTTGCAACTCCCCCCCCCCCCCCTATGAAATCTATTCTATCACTGTAGTATGGGACTTGATTTTGTCCATCGAAAATGAATTGGATCATTTGATCAGTGCCATTTGCTATTGCTGCGGTCTCACATGAATGACAAAATGTCATCAGAGAAGAGATGTCTTTGCAAGAGGAAAGGGAACTTTTAAAAAAAATGAAGAGTATGATTAAGATTTAAGGGGTTGTTAATGTGTGGAAAACATCAGCCACACAGCTGTTCCACCATCTTGGCCAAGCTTTATTAAATGTTGTTACAGGAAAGGTGAAGCTGATTGGTTGGTTCTTGTCACATGACCTGCGGTGGACTTGCGGCATTGTGAATGAACTGGGATATTTCCATCTTATTTTTATATCTTATCATATTTTCATGCAACATAATCAATGACTTGCATCTAACTCAATGAGATTGAGGGAAGTCAGATAGGGAAGGAGAAAAAAGTTGAACAGAACTATGATGGTTTCTGCTGAGTTTTGTCACATTTCTAGCATCTGGTGTAGACAGGATTTCAGTTCCTTTAGCAATAATTTAATGAGATCTGCTGGATGGGGGTTGCACTACAGACAAAGTTTAGTTGAGTTTTATTTATTAATAGTTCTTATATTAGATACCATTTTCCAAACTTACCTTTATAGTTGCACAAAGAGCTTTATAAAAGCACTAAATGTTTGTTGCTGCTCTACATTATAATCTATCTACAGATGACTGCATCTCCCCGGGTTGGCAAGGAAGTCATTGTCAGTGTGGATTTCCAGAATCCCTATAATTTCATCCTGAAAAACGTTCAGCTCCGCATTGATGGCCCTGGTCTGATACCGACCAAATTGAAACATTACAGGTAAACTTTAGATTTCTATCACACTGGCAGGTGAAATAAAGCAAATGCAAAGAGATGTTGCAATAACTACTACACCATACCCATAAACACGTCCAGACATATACAAAGACAAATATAGGATTTATTTTTTGTGCATATACACTATTTCCATATATTAACTTCCATTCATTCTAAATTCTGTAAATATTTAGTCTCTTTTGTGTGTGTTTCCTCTTGCAGCCGGATATTACCTGGTGCCTCAGTGAAATATAAAGTGTCCTTCTTCCCCCTGTCTCTGGGGAAGAAGGTGCTGATGGCGTGTCTAGACTGTCCTCTACTGAGACAGGTCACCAATCAGATTGAATTTGAAGTAGTGAAAGACTAGAGTGACACTGGGAACAAGACAGAGAAAAGAGGAACACAATGGAAGAGTTTCCTGTCCCACTGCTTTGCTTTGATTCACTAAGCAAATATGTTTTTACCAATAATTAAATAATTAAATGTTACATATCAAATTACTCATGATTACCCAACTGATTTTAAAAGAAAAGTTTGTTCACAAATTATGCACACTCTCTTATGACTTTCTTTGTTCTGTGCAACACAACACACATTTTGAAAAACCGAACAGAAATGTTTACAGGTTTGGAAAGTGTTAAGGTTAGTAAATGACAAAATGTTCATTTTTGGCACAACTATCCCTTTGAATCAACAAGTGTGAGAACTATAATAAATAATGACAACTAATGAAATTGTTTGGCTATCTGCAACATGACTAACTTTTTGTTTGGGGAAATGTTTTCTCTGGTTGGAAGGAATCTTAACTATCTTACTGTATTTATCACAATGTATTGTTGTTTTACTGTGCTCTGATGCCATGGAGTATGTTGTAATAATGCAAATTAACAATAAATGTTTAGCATGGAAGCTTTTTGATAGACTGAAGCATTATTTATGAGAACTGTCATAATTTAGTCTACTAACCTAATGTCATTATACACCTGCTTGATTATATTTTCTTCTGAGAAACAGGAAAAAACAAAGAAAAGAAAAAAAAAAGTCCATTGAATATATTGTACTGTTGCTTTACAATGCACTGATTGTTTAGTTGAACAATCCTGGGGGATTTCATGATTTTAATTGGTCTTCTTTTATTGCTGGCTTAACCTCTAAATCCTAACGGAATATGTTCCAATACACACTACAGGAAACTCTTATTTTTAAATGGTTTTAATGTTTAATTTGTAGTGGAAACCATTAGAATTTCTGTGATGGTTTCTGTTTTTCTTTTCTAGCAGAGTTCAGTGGTCAGTGTGTAAATGTGTTTTTATGTTTACATTACTTTTGTATGAAGACATCTACATTGGCAAAACAAATGTAAAACATAAATGCTGAGAAATTTGACCATATATGCATGAAGCACTATTTAAAACTTCTGGATAAAGATAAGCAGCTCGTAATCTTCCGGTGAAGCTCATTTTATGTGTGCTACAGGCAGAAATGCTTGCAGAAACCTGCCTCATTCTCATCAGAAACTGAGAAACAAAATAATGATCGCAATATTAACATACATTTTCATGTTCTCGAAGAAAGCTAATCTCTTAAATGACATCGCAATGGTATTCTTGATACTCAGTATCTTACCTTCATAACCATGAACACATTCTTAAAACATATTATAAATCCTTTATTATTTCACAACATTCAACGTTAATATTTCTCTACAGTTGTGCAGTAAAATTCACTTTATTAAAGGTTCACTTTTCATTAATGAAGATGACATGAAGAAATGTGCCAAAAACGTGTCTCTTGGTCTTTTAAAGATGAAAATGAAATGAATGTAATAACCAGGAGATGAGGATCACTCATTGGCTGCAGCTGACATTTCATCTCCCTAGTTGTTTTGTCCTGCTTTTTTATTCATTAGCAAATAAATATTATGATGAATTTTAGTACTTTATTGCACTGAAGTGTAAAGTATAGTCACAAAGTCACTTGTCATTTAGAAAGAAAGAAATTAGGCCAGACAACAGCCTATAATGCTGAATTATTGAAATACCTAGTTAAATACACATTAAATAACAATGAAATAATGCATTGGATATTTTGAAATATTTACATTTAATTTAACGACTACATCGTTTCATTTGGTTCAAAATGATTATTATTTCACAACGGTATTATACGGACTGATGTCATATTCATGGAGCACTGGTCCATTCCAGCAGCAGACCTAGAAAACAACAAATACAGCATTGTGTTAGAAAAAGCCCTGAGTATGTTGACTGGTGGTCATTAGTGCGGGTCACACGTCTGCTCAGAGCATTAGTGTTTTCAGATACAGCTCAGTGCATGTGTTCTGTGAAGCATGGAGTACGCAAAAACCTTGCTTCCCACATCTCTGATGAGGTAAGAGACTAGTCACAGTTTTAGGATTCAGTGTTAGAGGTCAGCGGGAGTTTTGGGGAGTCTCTTGGTTATTTGTGTAAATGCAAGCTTGAAATTCTTGTATTATTTTACATTTTATTTAATCTCTTAATAGTAGCACTAATTAATAGTGGCACGGTAACATTAATTAATGCAAGTCATGGCAGCATATGTTTTGCATACATTTTAACTCAATTTTAAACAATTTCAACAGAATTTAAAATCAGTTTTGATATAAAGTTGAAATTACTTATACTTGCGATTATACCTAAAAATTTAAGGAAATGATTTACAGTAACAAGCATGCATTAATCGTAGTACATTAAATCTGCTAAGACATTTTTAACATTTGGTATACATTAACAATGTATCAAGAACAAACATAAATTAGCAAAAAACATTGTTTCTAAATG